>NC_086448.1:847022522-847322522 GCF_028390025.1 Pseudophryne corroboree
CTCTGACATCTTTCTCCTACGTACCTGGTGAGGAAGTCATGGCCCTCATCTGTCCTCCCCCCCCCACCACCACCACCTCCCCACTTGATCCTATCCCCTCCCGCCTCCTACGCTACCTCTCTCTCTCTGCCTGTTCCCATCTTGCCCACCTCCTGAGTCTCTCCCTCTGATCAGATACTGTCCCCTCTGCCTTCAAGCATGCACTCATCTCTCCTATTCTTGAAAGTCCTACCCTTGATCCAAACCCTCTCTCCAACTACCGACCCATCTCTCTCCTTCCTTTTGCCTCCAAACTCCTTGAGCGTATTGACTATAACCACATTACTTTCTATCCTCTCACTCACTTCTTGACCCTTTCCAGTCTGGCTTCCGTCCTCTCCACTACACTGTAACTACCCCACGAAAGTCTGCAATGACCTCCATGCTGCTAAATCTAAGGGCCACTTCTCTCTACTTATTCTACTTGACCTCTCTGCTGCTTTTGACACAGTGGACCACCCTCTCCATCTGCAAATGCTTCACTCTCTTGGTCTGTGTGATACTGCCCTCTCCTGGCTGTCCTCCTACCTCTCTGACCGTTCCTTCTCTGTCTCTCTCATGACTCCACCTCCCCCTCACTTCCACTAACTGTAGGTGTACCCCAAGGCTCTGTTCTTGGTCCTCTTCTCTCTCTATACGTCCTCACTAGGACAGCTCATTAGTTCTTATGATTTCCAGTATCATCTCTATGCTGATGACACTCAAATCTACCTCTCCTCCCCTGACCTCTCCCCCGCTCTCCTCACTCGTATCTCCAACTGTCACTCTGCTATCTCTTCCTGGATGTACCAGCGCTTTCTTACACTCAACATGTCTAAGACCGAGCTGATCATCTTCCCTCCCTCCCGCTTAACCTCACCTCCTACAATCTCATTATCTATTGATGGCACTACTATCACCTCGGTTTACGGTCATTAGGTCGACAAGACTTAGGTCGACAGTCATTAGGTCGACCACTGTTGGTCGACATGCATTAGGTCAACATGGTCACTAGGTCGACACGGTCATTAGGTCAACATGAACAAGGTCGACATGAGTTTTTAAATTTTATTTTTTTTGCATTTTTTGAACTTTTTCATACTTTACGATCCACGTGGACTACAATTGGGAAGGTAACCTGTGCCGAGCGCAGCGGTAACGGAGCAAGACACCTTGCCTGAAGCATGGCGAGCAAAGCGAGGGACACGGTGCACTAATTAGGGTTTCCGGACACATTACGAAGAAAACGGCACCGAACAAAGTTAGAAAACTCATGTCGACCTTTTTCCATGTCAACCTTGTTCCTGTCGACCTACTGACCCTTTCAACCTAATGCATGTTGACCAATAGTGGTCGACCTAATGACTATCGACCTAAGTCTTGTCGACCTAATGACCCATACCCATCTCCTCAAGCCCCCAAGTGCGCTGTCTTGGAGTAATCCTTGACTCCTCCCTCTCCTTCAAACCACACATTCAGCACCTCTCACAAACCTGCCGTTTTCATCTAAAAAACATTTCCAGGATCAGACCCATTCTGACCCAGGATGCTACTAAGACTCTTATCCACTCACTGGTCATCTCCAGACTGGACTACTGTAATCTCCTCCTAACTGGTCTCCCTGACACATACCTCTCTCCACTCCAATCTATACTCAATGCTGCTGCCCAACTCATCTTCCTCACCAAACGCACTACGTCCACCTCTCCTCTCCTACAAGACCCTCACTGGCTTCCTGACACATACCTCTCTCCACTCCAACCTATTTTCAATGCTGCTGCCCGGCTCATCTTCCTCACCAAACGCCCTACGTCCACCTCTCCTCTCCTACAAGACCCTCACTGGCTTCCCTTCCCTTTCACAATCCAATTCAAGCTTCTCACACTCACTTACAAAGCCCTCACCCACTCATCTCCCATCTACATCTCTGACCTTATCTCCCTTTACACTCCCACCCGTTCTCTTCACTCTGCTAATGCACTCCGACTCTCCTGCCTACGGATTACTTCCTCCCACTCCTACCTCCAAGATTTCTCACGTGCTGCTCCCTTTCTCTGGAATTCCCTACCTCTCCCCCTCAGACTCTCCTCCTCTCTACAGAACTTCAAACGGGCTCTCAAGACCCACTTCTTTGCCAAACCCAGCCACATCTCATCCTAACCTTCTGTTCTATGCTTTCTATGTACCCCATCTCTGTCACCCCTGTCTGTGTGCCCCTCCACGTTACAATGAACATTTTCACAAGAAGAGCCCTCTTCCCACATGTGCTATTCCGTCCCTTACTTAACCTTTTTTATTCAATACTCCCTTCAACGGCACCAAATCCCTCGGTTTTCTGCCATCCTGTAGCTATGTGTATATACCCTGTACTTGTCCTACATCGTGTTTTCTTGTTTTGCTTATTTGTTTATATACTCTGTAATTGGGCGCTGCGGAACCCTTTTGGCGCTATATTAATAAACGATAATAATAATGAAGCGTCCTAGTTTCTGAATACGCCCCCTCCCATCCTCAGCCGCTCACCTCTGCGAGGACATTGTCCAGGACAGGCATTGTCCCTGACAGAAGGCCACCTCCACATCTTCCAGATAGCAGCTGCCCTTGGTGATGTTCCGGAGTTCTCTGTGGAGACTGCACACCGGTGAGCGGTCATCTGTAGACACATTCTCAGTGTAAATTCTCAGTTTGGTCGCACTAGGCTCAAGCCCCGCTCTGTCATTATGTAATTCCAGCCAATGCGTATTATACTGGGCCTGTGCCGCCGGTGTGATTGGCAGAAGTGTGACGTAATCCAGGGGGCACCAGGTGGCATCATTATACTCTATTTCATTGTAGGTCCTGGCTTACAGGTAAATCTGATATACAATGGAGTTCTGTACCCTAAATAGTCCTGCAGCTAGACAATATTGGTGACTATGTTCCTAATATTCCTTCATTATCAAATACAAGGCTTATGCCCTGTCACACACACAATAAAAACATCAGGGATTGGCTGGTGCGCTGTGATGTAACATTAAACGCTACTAATTTATCTACACATTTTCTATATAAAGCACCAGGATGCTATAGGGGGGCAATTACTTTCCACATAAGGAAGTGTGTCCCAGCGTCACTAACCCCCTTTCTGGCAATAGCATTCCCATTCAATCTGCATTATTGGGGATATAGTCATCCAGTTGACATGGTTAGGCTGCGGGAGGGGAGGTTAGGGTTACACTGCAGGAGGGGAGGTTAGGGTTAGGCTGCAGGAGGGGAGGTTAGGGTTACACTGCAGGAGGGGAGATTAGGGTTAGGCTGCAGGAGGGGAGGTTAGGGTTACACTGCAGGAGGGGAGGTTAGGGTTAGGCTGCAGGAGGGGAGGTTAGGGTTAGGCTGCGGGAGGGGACGTTAGGTTTACACTGCAGAAGGGGAGGTTAGGGTTAGGCTGCAGGAGGGGAAGGTTAGGGTTAGGCTGCGGAAGGGGACGTTAGGGTTAGGCTGTGGGAGGGGAGGGTTAGGGTGAGACTGTGGGAGGGGAGGGTTAGGGTTAGGCTGCGGGAGGGGTAGGGTAAGGCTGTGGGAGGGGAGAGGTTAGGGTTAGGCTGTGGGAGGGGAGGATTAGGGTGAGACTGTGGGAGAGGAGGGTTAGGCTGCGGGAGGGGAGGGTTAGGCTGCGGGAGGGGAGGTTAGGGTTAGGCTGCGGAGGGGAGGTTAGGGTTAGGCTGCAGGAAGGGAGGTTAGGGTTAGGCTGCAGAAGGGGAGAGGTTAGGTTTAGGCTGCAGGAGGGGAGAGGTTAGGTTTAGGCTGCGGGAGGGGAGAGGTTAGGGTTAGGCTGTGGGAGGGGAGAGGTTAGGTTTAGGCTGCGGGAGGGGAGAGGTTAGGGTTAGGCTGCGGGAGGGGAGAAGTTAGGGTTAGGCTGCGGGAGGGTAGGTTAGGGTTACACTGCAGGAGGGGAGGTTAGGGTTAGGCTGTGGGAGGGGAGAGGTTAGGGTTAGGCTGCGGGAGGGGAGGTTAGGGTCAGGCTGCGGGAGGGGAGAGGTTAGAGTTAGGCTGCGGGAGGGGAGGTTAGGGTTAGGCTGCGGGAGGGGAGAGGTTAGGGTTAAGCTGCAGGAGGGGGAGGGTTAGGGTTAGGCTGCGGGAGGGGAAGGTTAGGGTTAGGCTGCGGGAGGGGAGAGGTTAGGGTTAGGCTGTGGGAGGGGAGAGGTTAGGGTTAGGCTGCAGGAGGGGGAGGGTTAGGGTTAGGCTGCGGGAGGGGAAGGTTAGGGTTAGGCTGCGGGAGGGGAAGGTTAGGGTTAGGCTGCGGGAGGGGAGAGGTTAGGGTTAGGCTGCGGGAGGGGAAGGTTAGGGTTAGGCTGCAGGAGGGTTAGGGTTAGGCTGCGGGAGGGGGAGGGTTAGGGTTAGGCTGCGGAAGGGGGAGGGTTAGGGTTAGGCTGCGGGAGCGGAGGTTAGGCTGCGGGAGGGGAGGTTAGGGTTAGGCTGCGGGAGGGGAGGTTAGGGTTAGGCTGCGGGAGGGAAGAGGTTAGACACCTTGCAGAGGGTTATGCTACAGTAAGGGTGGGTTATTGCTAGACACTAGGGTGAGGACAGGGTTAGGCTGTGTGAGGGGAGGTTAGAGATAGAATAGAGGGCAACCGCCCCGGTGACTGATGTGACCTCACCCCTAGAATAGAGGGCAGCCTCCTCGGTGACTGATGTGACCTCACCCCTAGAATAGAGGGCAGCCTCCCCAGTGACTGACGTGACCTCACCCCTAGAATAGAGGGCAGCCTCCTCGGTGACTGACGTGACCTCACCCCTAGAATAGAGGGCAGCCTCCTCGGTGACTGATGTGACCTCATCCCTAGAATAGAGGGCAGCCTCCCCAGTGACTGAGGTGACCTCACCCCTAGAATAGAGGGCAGCCTCCCAGTGACTGATGTGACCTCACCCCTAGAATAGAGGGCAGCCTCCTCGGTGACTGATGTGACCTCATCCCTAGAATAGAGGGCAGCCTCCTCGGTGACTGAGGTGACCTCCCCCTAGAATAGAGGGCAGCCTCCCAGTGACTGAGGTGACCTCCCCCTAGAATAGAGGGCAGCCTCCCCGGTGACTGATGTGACCTCACCCCTAGAATAGAGGGCAGCCTCCCCGGTGACTGACGTGACCTCCCCCTAGAATAGAGGGCAGCCTCCCCGGTGACTGATGTGACCTCACCCCTAGAATAGAGGGCAGCCTCCCCGGTGACTGAGGTGACCTCCCCCTAGAATAGAGGGCAGCCCCCCCAGTGACTGAGGTGACCTCACCCCTAGAATAGAGGGCAGCCTCCCCAGTGACTGATGTGACCTCACCCCTAGAATAGAGGGCAGCCTCCCCGGTGACTGATGTGACCTCACCCCTAGAATAGAGGGCAGCCTCCCCAGTGACTGATGTGACCTCACCCCTAGAATAGAGGGCAGCCTCCTCGGTGACTGATGTGACCTCATCCCTAGAATAGAGGGCAGCCTCCCCAGTGACTGAGGTGACCTCACCCCTAGAATAGAGGGCAGCCTCCCCAGTGACTGATGTGACCTCACCCCTAGAATAGAGGGCAGCCTCCTCGGTGACTGATGTGACCTCCCCCTAGAATAGAGGGCAGCCTCCCCAGTGACTGAGGTGACCTCCCCCTTGAATAGAGGGCAGCCTCCACAGTGACTGATGTGACCTCACCCCTAGAATAGAGGGCAGCCTCCCCAGTGACTGAGGTGACCTCACCCCTAGAATAGAGGGTAGCCTCCCCAGTGACTGATGTGACCTCACCCCTAGAATAGAGGGCAGCCTCCTCGGTGACTGATGTGACCTCCCCCTAGAATAGAGGGCAGCCTCCCCAGTGACTGAGGTGACCTCCCCCTAGAATAGAGGGCAGCCTCCCCGGTGACTGATGTGACCTCACCCCTAGAATAGAGGGCAGCCTCCCCGGTGACTGACGTGACCTCACCCCTAGAATAGAGGGCAGCCTCCCCGGTGACTGATGTGACCTCACCCCTAGAATAGAGGGCAGCCTCCCCGGTGACTGACGTGACCTCACCCCTAGAATAGAGGGCAGCCTCCCCAGTGACTGAGGTGACCTCCCCCTAGAATAGAGGGCAGCCTCCCCAGTGACTGAGGTGACCTCCCCCTAGAATAGAGGGCAGCCTCCCCGGTGACTGATGTGACCTCACCCCTAGAATAGAGGGCAGCCTCCCCGGTGACTGACGTGACCTCACCCCTAGAATAGAGGGCAGCCTCCCCGGTGACTGACGTGACCTCCCCCTAGAATAGAGGGCAGCCTCCCCGGTGACTGATGTGACCTCACCCCTAGAATAGAGGGCAGCCTCCCCGGTGACTGACGTGACCTCACCCCTAGAATAGAGGTCGGCCCCAGTGACTGAGGTGACCTCACCCCTAGAACAGAGGTCGGCCTCATAGTGACAAGTAGATATGCCCCAGCATTTAGCACACATTATACCTCGTATCTCTTTCCGGCAAACAGGACAACATTCTTCCGGCTCCTGAACCTTTACCTCGCCCTGCAGGAGACAGGAAGTTATTACACATGTTCCTACCCCAGGTATTATTACTAGAAGGAGACCCGTGTCTGGTACTACTCTGGTACCAGTCATTATTCTAGTATCTGGTTATTACCCCAGTATCAGTGTGATGTATGTTACGGAGTCAGTGTCATGTATGTTACATGTTATTATGTGAGTGTGATGTATGTTATATGTTATTATGGCACTGTAATGTATGTTACATGTTATTATGGCACTGTGATGTATGTTACATGTTATTATGTCAGTGTGATGTATGTTACATGTTATAATGTCAGTGTGATGCATGTTACATGTTATTATGGCACTATAATGCATGTTACATGTTATTATGTCAGTGTGATGTATGTTACATGTTATTATGTCAGTGTGACGTATGTTACATGTTATTATGTCAGTGTGAAGCATGTTACATGTTATTATGGCACTATAATGCATGTTACATGTTATTATGTCAGTGTGATGTATGTTACATGTTATTATGTCAGTGTGATGTATGTTACATGTTATTATGGCACTATAATGCATGTTACATGTTATGTCAGTGTTAAGCATGTTACATGTTATTATGGCACTATAATGCATGTTACATGTTATTATGTCAGTGTGATGTATGTTATATGTCATTATGTCAGTGTGATGCATGTTACATGTTATTATGGCACTGTGATGTATGTGACATGTTATGGCACTGTGATGCATGTTACATGTTATTATGTCAGTGTGATGTGACATGTTATTATGGCACTGTGATGCATGTTACATGTTATTATGTCAGTGTGATGCATGTTACAAGTTATTATGTCAATGTGATGCATGTTACATGTTACTATGGCACTGTGATGTATGTGACATGTTATTATGGCACTGTGATGTATGTCAAATGTTATTATGTCAGTGTGATGCATGCTACATGTTAAAATGTCAGTGTGATGCATGTTACATGTTATTATGTCAGTGTGATGTATGTTACATGTTATGATGGCACTGTAATGTATGTTACATGTTATTATGTCAGTGTGATGTATGTTACATGTTATTATGGCACTGTGATGTATGTTACATGTTATTATGTCAGTGTGATGCATGTTACATGTTATTATGTCAGTGTGATGCATGTTACAAGTTATTATGTCAATGTGATGCATGTGACATGTTATTATGGCACTGTGATGTGACATGTTATTATGGCACTGTGATGTATGTTACGTGTGATGCATGTTACAAGTTATAATGTCAGTGTGATGCATGTTACAAGTTATAATGTCAGTGTGATGCATGTTACATGTTGTTATGTCAGTGTGATTTATGTTACATGTTATTATAGCACTGTAATGTATGTTACATGTTATGTCAGTGTGATGTACGTTACATGTTTTTATGGCACTGTGATGTATGTTACATGTTATTATGGCACTGTAATGTATGTTACATGTTATTATGTCAGTGTGATGCATGTTACATGTTATCATGGCACTGTGATGCATGTTACATGTTATTATGTCAGTGTGATGTATGTTACATGTTAATATGTCAGTGTGATGTATGTTACATGTTATTATGTCACTGTTATGTATGTTACATGTTATTATGGCACTGTGATGCACGTTACAAAGTCAGTGTGATGTATGTTACATGTTATTATGGCACTGTGATGTATGTTACATGTTATTATGGCACTGTGATGCATGTTACAAAGTCAGTGTGATGTATGTTACATGTTATTATGGTACTGTGATGTATGTTACATGTTATTATGGCACTGTGATGCATGTTACAAAGTCAGTGTGATGTATGTTACATGTTATTATGGCACTGTGATGTATGTTACATGTTATTATGGCACTGTGATGTATGTTACATGTTATTATGGCACTGTGATGCATGTTACAAAGTCAGTGTGATGTATGTTACATGTTATTATGGCACTGTGATGTATGTTACATGTTATTATGGCACTGTGATGCATGTTACAAAGTCAGTGTGATGTATGTTACATGTTATTATGGTACTGTGATGTATGTTACATGTTATTATGGCACTGTGATGCATGTTACAAAGTCAGTGTGATGTATGTTACATGTTATTATGGCACTGTGATATACAGTATAGAACGTGTTTTTACCCCAGTACTGAGACGGATTAACAAAAAGGTAACTGGGGTTATCACACATAGCTACATCACCAGCACAGCGGGCACTGTGGCATACAGTATGTGACCTGGGGTCTTTGTGTGGCACAATGTGCCCTGGGGGACACTGCAGTGTGTATAACGTGTGGTGCTGGGAGTAATAGCATCACCAGTATTTCTTACTGATAATCTTACTGCTAGGGGCCCCCACAAACCTTAAACCAACTTGGCCTCAGCATCAGGGCGAGATATGTAACCCGTTATTACCCCAGTATCAATGTGATATATGTAACGTTATTACCCCAGTATCGGTGCGATATGTGTAACTCATTATTACCCCAGTATCATTGTGATGTATGTAACATGTCATTACCCCAGTATCAGTGTGATATATATAATACGTTATTACCCCAGTATCAGTGTGATACATGTAACGTGTTATTACCCCAGTATCCGTGTGATATATGTAACCTGTTATTACCCCAGTATCAGTGTGATATATGTAACCTGTTATTACCCCAGTATCAGTGTGATATGTGAAACGTGTTATTTCCCAAGTATCAGTGTGATATATGTAATCTGTTATTACCCCAGTATCAGTGTGATATATGTAACATGTTATTACCCAGTATCAGTGTGATATATGTAACCTGTTATTACCCCAGTATCAGTGTGATATATGTAACCTGTTATTACCCCAGTATCAGTGTGATATATGTAACACATTATTACCAGAGTATCAGTGCGATATATGTAACACATTATTACCCCAGTATCAGTCTGATATATGTAGCATATTATTGTGTCAGTGTGATATATGTAACCTATTACCCCAGTATCAGTGTGATATATGTAACCTGTTATTACCCCAGTATCAGTGTGATATATGTAACACATTATTACCAGAGTATCAGTGCGATATATGTAACACGTTATTACCCCAGTATCAGTCTGATATATGTAACGTGTCATTACCCCAGTATCAGTGTGATATATGTAACCTGTTATTACCCCAGTATCAGTGATATATGTAACACATTATTACCCCAGTATCAGTGTGATATATGTAACGTGTCATTACCCCAGTATCAGTGTGATATATGTAACACGTTATTACCCCAGTATCAGTGTGATATATGTAACGTGTCATTACCCCAGTATCAGTGTGATATATGTAACCCGTTATTACCCCAGTATCAGTGTGATATATGTAACACATTATTACCCCAGTATCAGTGTGATATATGTAACCTTTTACCCCAGTATCAGTGTGATATATGTAACCCGTTATTACCCCAGTATCAGTGCGATATATATAACGTGTCATTACCCCAGTATCAGTGTGATATATGTAACCTGTTATTACCCCAGTATCAGTGTGATATATGTAACCTGTTATTACCCCAGTATCAGTGTGATCAGTGTGATGTGTAACCTGTTATTACCCCAGTATCAGTGTGATATATGTAACGTGTCATTACCCCAGTATCAGTGTGATATATGTAACGTCATTACACCAGTTTCAGTGTGATATATGTAACGTGTCATTACCCCAGTATCAGTGTGATATATGTAACCTGTTATTACCCCAGTATCAGTGTGATATATGTAACGTGTCATTACCCCAGTATCAGTGTGATATATGTAACCTATTACCCCAGTATCAGTGTGATATATGTAACACATTATTACCCCAGTATCTGTGTGATATATGTAACATGTTATTACCCAGTATCAGTGTGATATATGTAACGTGTCATTACCCCAGTATCAGTGTGATATATGTAATGTGTCAATACCCCAGTATCAGTGTGATATATGTAACACATTATTACCCCAGTATCAGTGCGATATATATAACGTGTCATTACCCCAGTATCAGTGTGATATATGTAACCTGTTATTACCCCAGTATCAGTGTGATATATGTAACCTGTTATTACCCCAGTATCAGTGTGATCAGTGTGATGTGTAACCTGTTATTACCCCAGTATCAGTGTGATATATGTAACGTGTCATTACTCCAGTATCAGTGTGATATATGTAACGTCATTACACCAGTTTCAGTGTGATATATGTAACGTGTCATTACCACCAGTATCAGTGTGATATATGTAACCTGTTATTACCCCAGTATCAGTGTGATATATGTAACGTGTCATTACCCCAGTATCAGTGTGATATATGTAACCTATTACCCCAGTATCAGTGTGATATATGTAACACATTATTACCCCAGTATCTGTGTGATATATGTAACATGTTATTACCCAGTATCAGTGTGATATATGTAACGTGTCATTACCCCAGTATCAGTGTGATATATGTAATGTGTCAATACCCCAGTATCAGTGTGATATATGTAACACATTACCCCAGTATCAGTGTGATATATGTAACCTGTTATTACCCAGTATCAGTGTGATATATGTAACGTGTCATTACCCCAGTATCACTGTGATATATGTAACCTGTTATTACCCAGTATCAGTGTGATATATGTAACGTGTTATTACCCAGTATCAGTGTGATATATGTAACGTGTCATTACCCCAGTAGCATTGTGATATATGTAACGTGTTATTACCCCAGTATCAGTGTGATATATGTAACATGTTATCAGTGTGATATATGTAACCTATTACCCAGTATCAGTGTGATATATGTAACGTGTCATTACCCCAGTATCAGTGTGATATATGTAACATGTTATTACCCCAGTATCAGTGTGATATATGTAACCTGTTATTACCCAGTATCAGTGTGATATATGTAACGTATTATTACCCAGTATCAGTGTGATATATGTAACGTGTCATTACCCCAGTATCAGTGTGATATATGTAACGTGTTATTACCTCAGTATCAGTGTGATATATGTAACACATAATTACCCCAGTATCAGTGTGATATATGTAACGTGTCAGTATCAGTGTGATATATGTAACACGTAATTACCCCAGTATCAGTGTGATATATGTAACCTGTTATTACCCAGTATCAGTGTGATATATGTAACGTATTATTACCCAGTATCAGTGTGATATATGTAACGTGTCATTACCCCAGTATCATTGTGATATATGTAACGTGTTATTACCCCAGTATCAGTGTGATATATGTAACATGTTATCAGTGTGATATATGTAACCTGTTATTACCCAGTATCAGTGTGATATATGTAACGTGTCATTACCCCAGTATCAGTGTGATATATGTAACATGTTATTACCCCAGTATCAGTGTGATATATGTAACCTGTTATTACCCAGTATCAGTGTGATATATGTAACGTGTCAGTATCAGTGAGATATATGTAACGCGTTATTACCCCAGTATCAGTGTGATATATGTAACGTGTCAGTATCAGTGAGATATATGTAACGTGTTATTACCCCAGTATCAGTGTGATATATGTAACGTGTTATTACCCCAGTATCAGTGTGATATATGTAACACATAATTACCCCAGTATCAGTGTGATATATGTAACGTGTCAGTATCAGTGTGATATATATAACACGTAATTACCCCAGTATCAGTGTGATATATGTAACGTGTCAGTATCAGTGAGATATATGTAGCATATTATTGTGTCAGTGTGATATATGTAACATATCCCATGTATTTGGCACGTACCTCTACACAATACATCGGGGGGCACCTGGCAGCGCAGACCCCTATGCCATTCACACAGCGACACGTGTTACATCCGTCCTGCCAATCTGCGCCAGGCTGTACAATACAGATCTCAGTGTTACACAGATGCCACAAGTAATAAATGATCAATAAGATTTACAGTCCATCAGGTGTTACACTAACAGTGGGGTGACCAGCCTATGATGGGGATTCTGGGGGTACAGAGACCCCATCCATAGGGGTAACCTGCGGACCATGATCCAGGTTACAGTGTCCCGTCCTATCCCCTAATGTGGGTCCCACATGGTAATAAGCGTCAGTGTCAAATGTGTGCGACTAACGGGCTCAGTGTCCCTATTTCTCCGTCCTCCCTTCAGTGTGACTGTCAGCGGCCGATACATAAACGCTGTTTCTGGTTGTGATGTCACACCGCAATCCTGCCGGCAGTAACAATTCAATAACACAACAGCACGGGCCGTCATTCAGGTGTGCGTGGAGCCGCCATTGCTGTATCTTACATGGAAGCAGCGACAGCACCAATATGGTAATGCAGCAGGACGCGTCACTGCTGCGTTACTGGTCTGAGCTGCATCCTAAGGCGCATTATCAGATCGTCTCCAAAACCATCAGCCGGCGGCATGACCATGCACGGATGGTGTAGTGGCTAGCATTACCGCCTCACAGCACTGAGGTCATGGGTTCAGTTCCCACCATGGCCCTAACTGTGTGGAGTTTGTATGTTCTCCCCGTACTTGCGTGGGTTTTCCCCGGGTACTCCGGTTTCCTCCCACAATCCAAATATATACTGGTAGGTGAATTGGCTCCCAACAAAATTATCCCTAGTGTGAATGTGCGTGTACATGTGATGGGGAATAGAGTGTAAGCTCACTGGGGCAGGGACTGATGTGACTGGCCTAATATTCTCTGTACAGCGCTGCGGAATATGTGTGCGCTATATAAATAACTGGTAATACATAAATAATAAATAAATGGACTCGCAGAAGCCGGCCACCACAGGAGCTGCCAAGAGGCCAGGAAATCTCCGTCCTAGGGTGGAGATCCCGGCCACCTCCCTCCCCCTAAACGCCGGCAACACGCCGCCCACTGCATTTTCTTTCCTGCCGGCTGCCGTTTGGAGAAACTGAGGCCATCGCCGCTACCGCCACTCGGCATCAGAATGTCAATCAGTGACACTGCAGAACGGGTCCGGTGCATGTGGAACGTACCGAACACTGGCCGTAACTTCAACTACATGTGAATGAGGGCACTGTGCGGGGGGGAGGGGGGGGGGGGAGAATATATAGCCACAGGTTCCACAGGAGAACAATGGGATATGATGGAGCGACAGGTGCGTCATGGTGGGATTCCTGTGGAAACCTGTGGACATAGGAGAAATACCGTTATCAACGGTAAGTTCTTACCATAACGTATATTTCTTCGGCAGGGTCCACAGGTTATCCACAGGATAGCAATGGGATTTCCCAAAGCAATTTAGTGGTGGGGACGCTCCTGATTGGACAGGAGAACCTTATGCCCGAATTCAGCGTCTCGAGAGGCAAACGTATCCAAGGCATAATGTCTAATGAATGTGTTAATGGAAGACCATGTGGCTGCCTTACATATCTGTTCTGCTGAAGCACTATGTTATGCTGTCCATGAAGGACCTACCTTACGTGTAGAGTGAGCAGAGACATTATCCAGAATAGGGAGATCAGCCTGAGAATATGCTTCTGAAATCGTCATCCAAAGCCATCTTGCCAGTGTCTGCTTATCAGCAGGCCATCCTCTCTTGTGAAATCCGTAGAGAATGAAGAGAGAATCTGTCTTTCTGATGGCACTGGTACAATCCATGTAGATCCTTAATGCCCGGACTACGTCCAACGATGCATCTCCCAAAGAAAGTCCCGGTACCTGAAAAGCCGGGACTACAATTACTTCATTAAGGTGGAATTAAGACACCACCTTCGGAAGATACCCAGACCTAGTTCTGAGAACTGCTCTATCTGGATAAATAAATCAGAAAAGGAGAAAAACATGACAGTGCTCCTAAATCTGATACTCTTCTAGCTGATGCCATAGTCAGTAGAAAGTGTACTTTAGCTGTCAACCATTTCAGATCCACTTTATTAAGTGGTTCAAATGGAGCAACCTGAAGGGCTTTCAGGACTAAATTTAAGTCCCAAGGCACTGTAGGCAGAACAAACGGAGGTTGAATGCGCAGCATTCCCTGGAAGAAAGTACGCACATCCTGTAAATTGGCAATTTTCTTTTGGAACCATACAGTCAATGCTCATATTTACACTCTCAAGGAAGCCACCTTCAAACCTTTATCCATTCCCACCTGAAGGAAATCTAAGACCCTAGAAATTTGGAAAGATTTCGGGTACATATTTCTTTCACTGCACCAATGAATATAGGTTTGCCATATTCGGTGATAAATGCGAGCTGAGGAAGGTTTCCTTGCTCTGAGCATACTTTGAATTACCTGTTGTGAGAATCCTCTTGACTTCAGGATAGAGGTTTCAAGAGCCACGCCGTCAAAGACAGCCGATCCAGATGCCCGTGATAACAAGGACCCTTCATCAGTAGATCTGGACGTTGAGGGAGCAGAAGTGGAGCATCAATCGACATCCTCTGCAGATCTGTGTACCAATGCCTTCTGGGCCAAGCCGGAGCTATTAGAATCACGGCATCCTTTTGCTTCTTTTAGCTTCCTCACCACCCTGGGTAACAGGGAGATTGGAGGAAACAGATACGCCAGATGAAAATCTAATTTCACTGACAGGGCGTCTACAAAGATCGCTCTGGGAACCTTTGTTCTTGACCCATATGCGGGTACTTTATTGTTCAGACGGGACGCCAATGAGATCTATCTCTGGCAACCCCCACTTGTCTACTAGAATCTGGAAGACTTCTGGGTGTAATGCCCATTCGCTTGCCTGAATGGCGTGTCGACTGAGAAAGTCCGCTTCCCAGTTTAGGACTCCCAGAACGAATACTGCCAACAATGCTGGAAGATGGAGTTCTGCCCACTTTAGTATGTGACTTACCTCCTTCATTGCTGTTTGACTGCGCGTTCCTCCCTGATGGTTGAGGTACGCTACTGCCGTAGCATTGTCCGAGCGGATCTGGACTGGTCTTCCTTGAAAAGTGTCCTTTGCCTGAAAAACTGCCATGTATATGGCCCGAAGCGCTAACAGATTTATTGGCAGGCGACTTTCTTCTGTGGTCCATTGTCCCTGGAACCATAATCTTCCGGACACTACTCCCCAGCCCTGGAGACTGGCATCTGTTGTCAGGATCTCCCAATCTGATATCCAAAAGGTTCTCCCTTTGTCTAGATGCGATGTCTGTAGCCACCAGGCTGATGACTTTCTTACCTTGTGTGAAAGTACCATAGTCTGTTTCTTTATTGTCTGATGTTCTCCATTCCATCTGGCCAGAATCAGACGCTGCCGAGGTCTTGAGTGGAATTGTACATACTCCACCATGTCGAATGTTGACACCATCAAACCCATCAGTCGCATAGCTGCGTGGATTGATATTGTTTGACTGTGTAACAACTCCTGAGTCCTTGACTGTACCTTGGCTATCTTGTCCAAAGGTAAAAATATTTTCTGCAGACTTGAATCCAGTACAGCCCCCAAGTGAGTCATCCGTTGTGACGGAACTAGAGACGATTTTGCCCAAGATCAATTCCTGTGATTGTGCTAGAATTAACAGGTCGTCGAGGTATGGAAACATTCTTATCCCCTGCTTGCAAAGATAAGCTGCCATAACCACCATGATTTTTGTAAACACTCTGAGTGCCGTGGCTAACCCAAACGGTAATGCCTGGAACTGAAAATGCTGCTGGAGGATAGCGAACCTGAGATAGCACTGATGGGACAGTGCTATAGGAACATGTAGGTAAGCATCCTGAATATCCAGGGATACTATATAATCCCCTGGTTCCATGGCTAAAACTATGGAGCGTAACGTCTCCATGTGAAACCGTGGGACCCAAATGTATTTGTTCAGAATTTTGAGATTGAGAATTGGCTGGAATGACCCATTTGACTCCTGAACCAAAAACAGTTTGGAGTAAAACCCCTGTCCCCATTGTGCTGGGAGTACTGGAATGACTACTCCTGACTGAAGCAATTTCTGAACTGCTTCTTGCAAAGCCCTGGCCTTCATCTCTACCCGAGACGGGCTGGTGCAGAAGTACCTTCGAGGAGGATGCTTCTTGAAGGGAAAAACATAACCCAGAGATACCACTTCCTGCACCCAGGCATCTGTTGTAGACTGCTGCCATATCTGTGCAAACTGAAGAAGTCGGCCCCTTACCATGGGGTCCCCCAGGAGGAGGCCCGCAATATCAAACTGATGGCTTATTCTCTGGTTTGGAGGCTGGCGTTCTGGTAGCCCATTGATTTTTTGCCTTAACACATTTATTATATTGGGGCTGCTTACGATCACTTTTTCCTTTTGCTTTTCCTTGTGACCCAAAGGGCTGAAAAGCGGGACCCCCACGTTTGGGGTTATATGTGGAAGGAAATTTTACCTTTTTGGAGTCTGCTTCTGACTCCAGAATATCTGTCAATTCTTTACCAAACAGAATGCTTCCAGTAAAAGGCAAAGATTCCAGAACCTTCTTAGATTCTAAATCAGCTTTCCATGTACGTAACCAAAGTGCTCTGCGAGCAGCTATTGTTGAAGCTGATGCCCTGGAGGCGATAGTACCCATATCTAATACTGCTTCTTCCAAGAATATTGCAGCCTGTTTTATGTGAGCTATATAGGATTCTTGCTCCCTTGAAGGTGCTGAAAGACCGTCTTCCAGTACGTCTATCCAGGCAGCCACTGCTTTTGCCATCCAAGCTGAAGCCATGGCTGGCCTTATGACTGCCCCAGACAGAGAAAATATGGTTTTCAGAAAACCATCCACTCTCCTATCCGTGACATCATCCAATGACGTTGATGGCAAAGGCAATATAGATTTTCGCACTAATCGGATGACATGCGTATCTACTTTGGGAGCCATTTCCCATTTTAAACAGTCCCCAGCTGGAAAAGGATAATTGGAATCCCATTTTTTGTGAATTCTATATTTTTTACTTGGTGTAGCCCAAGCCTCTTCCATGATTTCCGTAAGCTGGTCTGACCCTGGAAACTCAGTCTTACCTACTTTGGGCCGTTTAAATACAGATGCCTTGGCTTTTAACACAGGCTCTGCTGAATCCTCTAAGGATAGAATGGCCTTTACTGCTCTAATAAGCTCAGCTATATCCACTGAGCTGAGACCTTCTACTTGTTCCTCATATGCCGAAGTAGAGTATCTAGAGCTTTCATCGTCCGATGTATCATACTGTGTAGCCTGTGAAGTTGACGGTTTACTTACACTTGGTTTATCAGCTTGTCTCTTTGGAGAAGCTGGTGAGGGAAAAGGTATACCGTAGGTATGGAGCTGCATGTATGGGTTGGTAGTGTACCCCATTCCTGGTAGCGAAGCTGTGGGAATTACCCGTTCAGCTATACTGGACAAGGTCTGTGCAAACATCGCCCAAGGTGGATCTATCACAACCTGATGTTGAACAGGGATCTGCCTTGAAATCTGCTGAAAAGCAAAACAATTTGCACATAAACCATCCTGTACCAGATCCTGAGAGGATAATACAGTTTTGCAAGACAAACATGATATGAATGTTGGTGTTACTGTGAGTATACCCTCGTCACATTTGCTGCTCTTAGACATGATAAAGTACTTTAACAGTGAACTACACAATTTGTGACTGTAATCACTTTAACCTTCTAAAGTGATATCAATCTGACCCTACCCATGCACCAGCATTGAGGACCAGAAGAAGCAACTGACAAACATATAATAAAGTCAGCAATCACACTAGCAGTCAGTCACATGTTATATATTAGTCATATGAGCACATAATCAACTACAAACACATTGTAAAGTATGTAGGAGTACATATTACTGAATTCTGGGGGTAATTCCAAGTTGATCGCAGCAGGAAATTTTTTAGCAGTTGGGCAAAACCATGTGCACTGCAGGGGAGCAGATATAACATGTGCAGAGAGAGTTAGATTTGGGTGGGTTATTTTGTTTCTGTGCAGGGTAAATACTGGCTGCTTTATTTTTACACTGCAATTTAGATTGCAGATTGAACTCACCACACCCAAATCTAACTCTCTCTGCACATGTTATATCTGCCTCCCCTGCAGTGCACATGGTTTTGGCCAACTGCTAAAAAATGTCCTGCTGCGATCAACTTGGAATTACCCCCTCTGTTTTATACAGATCTTAAAGTATTCAGACGCAATGCGAAGAAAACCACAGTAATGTACACAGACTCATATGCAATAGGCACTTAAACTTAACTATTCATACTGACAAAGTAGATAGAAATTTAGTGCTGCATAACCCGTACTCAGTAGAGTGGGATACAGGGAGACTCACCTCACTTCCAAGATCGATCAATACGTTAGCGAACGCTGAGTGGACCAAGACGCTACTAGTGTACACTGCCGCTCCGGGCACTCTAAGTGGACACAGACGCACTGTGCATACAGACGCACCGGTCATACAGATGCCTGTACTGCGACCGGGTCTCCTCCCAGTAGCGCTTAGTGAACACAGACGCAGCGGCCTATGCTGCGTCAAAGACCCCTCGTCGTAGCGTCTGAGACGGAACTGAGGCAACGGTTCATGGCGGGAGACTCGCGGAAACTGGTCATGAACTGGGGGGAGGGGCGACCAGGAGAGCATTTGACTCCCCACCGCTGACATCAACCCTAGGGATCGCAGCCTCATACTAATCCTGGTGCCGTATGATCCCTAAGGCCTAGCGCTGGAGCACCCGTGGTGGCGGCGCCAGCTACTGTTTGGTAGTCTCCTCCTAATACAGTGCGGCTGTGTCCGTATTCCGCGACTAGGTGGAACCGATGTCTTACCTTCTCCCTGTGCTCCGGCCACAGCCTGGTAACGTCTGCTGGACCTGCTAGTATATCCGACACAGACGCCCGTCGAGACAGCACTTGTACCGTGGGTAAGCGTTGTTGCGACCCGGCGGAGAGTTGTTGGAGCGACTCTTTCCAATATGCGTGTAGGACGCTGTTAGGAAAGATGACTATAAAAATAAAATAAGAAAACTTAGGGCTGCGAAACACAGCAGCCCTGTGACCATGGTCCGGCTCCTGCCGCACCAAACAAAAAACTGATTTGCCTGAGTCAGTGGGCGGGGATATATGGACGAGCCCGTTGCATCCTGGGAGGACTGAAAACTTGTGATCGTTTGGTGCCAATCCGCTGTCGCTCCATCATATCCCAATGTTATCCTGTGGATAACCTGTGGACCCTGCCGGAGAAATATCTAATACTGCATTGTAAATAATAACATAACAGCAAGTGTGACCTGTGTCCTGTATAACACTACAGAATGTGTGTAGTACGTATAACAGAATGCAGTGCATCAGGCCCAAGATCTGGTTTTGCAGCCACAGGAAACGCGGATTACCGGACGCAGAGCGGCCTGGCATGTGGCAGTTAGCTGAGGGCGGTCGCTAGGATTTATGGCGACCGCGATTCCGGGTCAGGCAGCATTGGCGGTATCTCCCCAGCTTCTCCCTGTCTGATGCGTCATCTATGCAGAAAACAACGAACAACAAACCTCCTTGTGGGGTCTCTGGCGAATGCCAGACTGTTACTGAGTCAGGGGGGCCCACACCACAAACCCTGCACCCACCAAATTTTCTTTCCTGCCAGCTGCCATTATTATGGTGACCTATGGCTGTAATTCTGAAGAAATCACGGGAAATTTGGTCATATTTTTAGATAGTGCCGCTACTATGGCGTATGCACAGAAGACTTTGTCGCAGCGGTAGTATCCGTCCTCTAGTGCGCATGCACCAACGCTACATGTCAGGGGGGAGGGGCTCTCACAGATCTGCACACAGGCCCCTCCTGTCCTGAATTGCCTCGCTGGGAAGAATGGCAGAACCAGACCCAGGGTGCTACACCTAACATCACTTTGTAAGGGAGGTATGAGGCACTATATTTCAGGGGCATAAACAATGTATTACCCCACTACCCCCTGAATAATATCAGTACTAGGTAATTACACTGGTGATGTCGCTGTGTGGGTGCTGCTGCCAGTGTATCAGAGCTATGGGGAGAATGACGTCATTTCCCCTGTACGGTGTATGAATAACTACAGGCTGACAGACCTGACGTAGCGTCATCTTATCAGTGCATCCATACACCGTGTCATCTTATCAATGCCTCCATACACCTTGTCATCTTATCAATGCCTCCATACACCATGTCATCTTATCAGTGCCTCCATACACCGTGTCATCTTATCAATGCCTCCATACACCTTGTCATCTTATCAATGCCTCCATACACCGTGTCATCTTATCAGTGCCTCCATACACCGTGTCATCCTATCAGTGCCTCCATACACCATGTCATCTTATCAGTGCCTCCATACACCGTGTCATCTTATCAATGCCTCCATACACCGTGTAATCTTATCAATGCCTCCATACACCTTGTCATATTATCAATGCCTCCATACACCGTGTCATCTTATCAGTGCCTCCATACACCGTGTCATCTTATCAGTGCCTCCATACACCTTGTCATCTTATCAATGCCTCCATACACCGTGTCATCTTATCAATGCCTCCATACACCGTGTCATCTTATCCGTGCATCCATACACCGTGTCATCTTATCAATGCCTCCATACACCGTGTCATCTTATCAATGCCTCCATACACCATGTCATCTTATCAGTGCCTCCATACACCGTGTCATCTTATCAGTGCCTCCATACATCGTGTCATCTTGTCAGTGCCTCCATACACCGTGTCATCTTATCAATGCCTCCATACACTGCATTATCTTATCAATGCCTCCATACACCTTGTCATCTTATGTATGCCTCCATACACTGCATTATCTTATCAGTGCCTCCATACACTGCGTTATCTTATCAGTGCCTCCATACACTGCAGTATCTTATCAGTGCCTCCATACACTGCATTATCTAATCAATGCCTCTATACACTGCATTATCTTATCAATGCCTCCATACACTGTATTATATTATCAGTGCCTCCATACACTGTGTCATCTTATCAATGCCTCTATACACTGTATTATCTTAGCAGTGCCTCCTTACACTGCATTATCTTAAAAGTGCCTCCATACACTGTGTCATCTTATCAGTGCCTCCATACACTGCGTCATCTTATCAATGCCTCCATACACTGCGTCATCTTATCAATGCCTCCATACACTGCATTATCTTATCAATGCCTCCATACACTGCATTATCTTATCAGTGCCTCCATACACTGCATTATCTTATCTTATAAACATACCTGCCCTCAAACACTATTCCAGTGTTCTTGTCACATAAGATAATAGTGTATGGAGGCACTGATAAGTTCTTGTCTTACATGTATTAGAAAAATGAAACCTTCTAGGAAAATGTTTGGTTTTGTCGGAACCTTTTCAGTTTATTGGAAAAGCTGGATAAGGGCCCTGAAAGAGAGATAGGGCAAGTTCCAGACGTTGGGCCCAGTTCGGGTCTTTGGCCTCACAGAAGGCTAATCAGGGGTTTCAGCTGTGTAAGAGTGTTATAGGGCTGCTGGCCTGATCAGTGTGTGCAGACTGCCTGGGAGACTGGAGGATCTCTGAAGAGAGAAATACGCTTCTTTATGCAAGTGAGCCATACACTCACTGATTATTTCCAGACTGGATTACTGTAATCTCCTCCTAACTGGCCTCCCTGACAATTACCTCTCTCCACTCCAATCTATCCTCAATGCTGCTGCCCGGCTTATCTTCCTCACCAAACGCACTACGTCCACCTCTCCTCTCCTACAAGCCCTTCACTGGCTTCCCTTACCTTTCAGAATCCAATTCAAACTTCTCACTCTCACTTACAAAGCACTCACCCACTCCTCTCCCATCTACATCTCTGACCTTATCTCCCTTTACTCTCCCACCCGTCCTCTTCGCTCTGCTAATGCACGCCGGCTCTCCTGTCTTCTGATTACTTCCTCCCACTCCTATCTCCAAGATTTTGCACGTGCTGCTCCCTTCCTCTGGAATTCTTTACCTCTCCCCCTCAGACTCTCCACCTCTCTACAAAACCTCAAACGAGCTCTTAAGACCCATTTCTTTACCAAACCCAGCCAAATCTCATCCTAACCCTCTGTTCTACGCTCTCTATGTACCCCATCTGTGTCACCCCTGTCTGTCTACCCCTCCCCTTAGATTGTAAGCTCTCACGAGCAGGGCCCTCTTCCCTCATGTGTTTATCCTTTTCTTACTTTAATAATCCTCAACTGCCCAAATCAAGCAGTTTTTTGGCCACCTGGAACTTCTCTGTCATTTACTGGGGTAGTTATGCTTAGTTACCCTGTACTTGTCCTAAGTAGTCATCAACTGTAAGTCACCGTTTTCCTGTTTTGATTATGTGCATATGTACTCTGTAATTGGGTGCTGCGGAACCCTTGTGGCGCCATATAAATAAAGGATAATAATAATAATAAATACAGGGTTTACTGGAGAACTCTGTGTTTTTGTTTAGTGATAGTTAGGAACATCCTGTGTTTAGTTAGTGCCGGACAGGCAAGGTATTTTCTTTTGATGTTTGTTTTATTTTCTGCTTAATAAAACTGGTTGTGGCCAGTTGCACCACACACTGGACTTGTGTGATTCCTCAGCTGCTGCTTGATGCCATTTACCCCACAAAACGGCACCTTGTTCCCTTACAGTGTTACAACTTGGTAGAGAATGCGAGAATGCCGTTCTGCGCATAAGTAAAAGCAGCAGCTTTATGAGGCCTGCAGAAAACGGTGGTTTATGCAGATACAGCCCAGTGTGAAGTTGCTGAGACTCGCCCTGAGGATTTGATATATGTCCTGGGTGAAAGCAGCTACAAAGCCGCCTGAAAAATCTGTTGACACGGAGAAACTGCTCAAAGCCTTGCTGCAAGCTACAGCGGTTCAGTAGGAGGCCAACAGACAGCAGCAGGTGGCAATGGAGGAAAATAGGAGACAGCAGCAGGTGGCTATTGACAAACTTTACAGGCAACAGCGTCAGGATAGAGAGGCCTTAACAGAAGTGGTGCAGAGCCTTGCAGCCCAGATTGGAGATGTGGCCGTCAGTGCTCCGACCAGCTCTAGTTGCAGCTATCTATCGCCCTCCTGGGCAACCTAAACAACAATTTCTAGAAGATTTCTCTGCCTGGCTCCCACACTTCTTATCCTCTGACATCTCCACCATCATTATGGGCGATTTCAATATAGCTCTTGACAGTCCACAATCTGTTCATGCATCCAAAGTCCTCTCTCTAACCTCCTCTCTTGGCCTAACCCAATGGTCCGACTCCTCTACTCACCATGAGGGCCACTGCCTTGATCTTGTGTTCACCAGGCTCTGCTCAGTTTCCAAATTCACTAACACTCCTTTCCCTCTCTCTGATCACAACCTGATCACCTTCACAATCTCTTCTATTACTTTAAATTCTAGGACACTGAAACCAAGCAAGCCTCCTCTCACCCGCAGAAATACTAACAATATACATTTTCAACAACTTTCCACTTCTCTGCAACAACTGCTCTCACCAATCTCTACATTTACTACACCTGACACTGCTGTATCACACCTGCACCAGACCCTAGAGAGTGCCCTTGATGAAGTGGCTCCAGCTACCCATCACACTCCACGTAGGCTTAGATGCCAACCATGGCACTCTAAATCAACAAGACACCTACAAAAACTGTCACGTAAAGTAGGACGTCAGTGGCGGAAATCTCAGAATCCAAGTGACTTTCTCACATATAAGACTACCTACCACTCCTATCGTCAGGCCCTGGACACTGCCAAACAAACATATTTCCAATCTCTCATCTCTTATCATGCCAACAACCCCAAGTGACTTTTTAATACATTTAAATCACTTCTTTACCCTCCCTCACCTCCCCCACTAGCTACTATCCGTGCACAAGAACATGCTTCCTACTTCAAGGATAAGATTGATAAAATCCGAGATGAAATGGTATGCTCCAACTCAGCCAGTGACCTGCTCAATTCCCTACCTGAACCCTCTGGCACTTTCTCTTCATTTGATCCACAAGTGAAGATGAAGTATCAACACTCTTTTCATCCTCCTACTCCACTACCTCTCCTCTTGATCCTATACCCTCACAGGTCAGTAAAACTTTGTCTCCTGTGCTTATCCCAACCTTAACTAAAATCTGTAATCTCTCTCTCTACTGGTATCTTTCCCTCTCTGTTTAAACATGCAGTCATTACTCCCATTACTAAACAAACACAACTCTGACCCAAACACACTCTCTAACTACCGTCCCATTTCTCAGCTACCCAGTCCCTCCAAGCTACTTGAGAGGCTTGCCTACACTCGCCTTACACACTTTCTTAACTCGCACAACTTATTGGATCCACTTCAGTCAGGCTTTCGTGCCCAACACTCCACAGAGACGGCACTGACCAAAGTAGTGAATGATCTGGTCACTGCTAGATCAAAAGGCCATTACACACTACTTATTCTTCTAGATCTCTCTGCTGCTTTTGACACTGTTGACAACTCTCTTCTCATACAAACACTACAATCCCTAGGTCTTCAGGACACAGCCCTTTCTTGGTTCTCATCCTACCTATCTAATCGCTCTTTCAGTGTTCACTTCTCTGATTCTACCTCCTCTTCTCTACCTCTATCAGTTGGAGTACCGCAAGGCTCAGTCTTGGGTCCTCTGCTTTGCTCAATCTATACCTCCTCTCTTGGTAAACTAATCAGCTCCTTTGGATTTCAGTATCATTTGTATGCTGATGATACTCAAATCTACCTATCCTCCCCAGATTTGTCACCACCAGTATTGGCTCGTGTCACTGGATGCCTGTCTGCCATTTCATCTTGGATGTCATCTCGCCACCTCAAACTCAACATTTCCAAAACCTAATTAATTATCTTCCCACCAGCTAAGAGTAGTTACCAACCTGATATCTCTATAACTGTTGACAATGCAACTATCCACCCCACCCCACAAGCTCGTTGCCTAGGTGTCACCCTTGACTCTGAACTGTCCTTTGTTCCACACATTCAATCTGTCTCTAAATCATGTTACATGCACCTTAAAAACATATCCAAAATACGCCCTTATCTTACACAAGACACTGCAAAAACTCTAATACATGCACTCTTCATCTCCCGCATTGATTATTGTAATAGTCTCCTTAATGGTCTTCCCAAACATAGGCTATCACCACTTCAATCCATTTTAAATGCAGCTGCGAGGCTAATCTTCCTCGCCAGACGTTCTTCATCTGCTGATCCGCTCTGTCAGTCCCTCCATTGGTTACCGGTATTCTACCGTGTCAAATATAAAATACTTTTACTTACATACAAGGCTATTAACCAAACTGCACCATCATACATCTCCTCACTCATCTCAAAATATCTCCCTACCAGACCTCTCTGCTCTGCACAAGATCTGCGTCTCTCATCCACATGTATTACCTGTTCCCACTCAAAATTACAGGACTTTACCCGGGCTTCACCCACTCTGTGGAATGCACTCCCATGCACAATAAGACTCTCCTCCAAACCTTTAAACGTTCTCTGAAAACTCATCTCTTCAGACAAGCCTACCAAATTTCAGACCCACACACATAACCTTCACAGCTTCCCTATCAAGTTACATCCCCTCTGTACAGTCCACATAAACTCACATTTTGTCTTCCAACATTGCTGGGTGATCATATCATATACAACCCATTAAGACCTAGCAACCTGGGGAACCATTATGTGACAGATACCGTCTATCCTTGTGTATCAATGCCTATTTCCCTATAGATTGTAAGCTTGCGAGCAGGGCCTTCCTACCTCTGTCTGTCTGTCTTTGCCCAGTTTTGTTCTATAATTGTTGTTCTAATTGTAAAGCGCAACGGAATATGCTGCGCTATATAAGAAACTGCTAATAAATAAATAATAAATAAATAAATATACGGGCCAGTCACTTCCTGCAGAAAATGACAAAGGCTGATGATGTGGAGGCCTACCTGACCACGTTTGAAAGGACTGCCGAGCGTGAGAACTGGCCGAAAGCACAGTGAGCCAGTCTGCTGGCACCTTTTCCGTCAGGTGAGCCCCAAAAAGCGTACTTTGATTTAAGCCCTGTTGACGCTCGGGACTATGATAAACTAAAGACTGAGATCCTGACCCGCCTGGGAGTCACGCTGTCAGTACAAGCACAACGGGTGCACCGCTGGGTGTACGCCATGGAGAAGCCTCCTCGCTCCCAGATGCATGACCTTATTCAGCTAACAAAAAAATGGTTACAGCCAGAGACATTAACTGGTCCCCGGATGGTTGAAAGAGTCATGGATCGCTATTTGAGATCTTTGCCCGTGGTCCTGCGCAAGTGGGTGAGCCATGGAAACCCAGTTACTGCTGACCAATTAGTGGACATGGTAGAGAGGTATTTGGCGGCAGAGGAACTACTGATGACCACCCAGCAACCCATAGATCCTCGACAGCGCCGTTCAGTAAAGACTGGTAAGACTGTTCTGTGGGAAAACGTTGCTGGGCGGTTAAGAGAACGCAAGGCTGGAGAAACTGTAAACACTGGCCCTGGAGACAGGCCAATGGAGCTAGAAAGGTCTATGCTGCCCAAACGGGTTGATAATCGTGTGGTTAAATGTTTAGGTGTGGTATGCCAGGTCATGTTATTGCCAATTGCCCAGTCACACAAGAACCCATGCAATGTGATGCTGCCTTTGAATGTCGCAGAATGTCTTTCTTTGCTAGGTTAGCCTGTACTGTGGTACCTTCACCTGAGCTGGAAAAACAAATGTGTGATGTGTTCTTAGAGGGTAGAGGCCTTGCTAGATTCAGGAAGTTTAGTTACCCTCGTGAAAGCTGGGTTAGTGAACCCCTTAAAGGTCCAGCCAATACCTATTGGGGTAACTTGCATACATGGGGATACCCAACATTATGTCACTGCTGAAGTGAATATAGAAACTTGTTGTGGGTCAGCAATTGTTAAAGTAGGACTGGTCCCCACCTTGGTGCATGAGGCCATAATAGGGAGGGATTTTCCTCATTTTTGGAAACTGTGGGAATCCCGTTTATCAACAGATGTGAGAAGTAAAGAGCCAGTTGATAATACCGGTGATTTTATGGATGTACATGTGTCTTCTGAACTTTCTGACCCTTTTCCTTTTGCTAGTTTGGCTGGGGAAGTGACAGATAGGGAGTCCAGTGAGGACCCTCTTGCTGGGAACAGAGACATAGTAGTTAGAACTGAAAGCGTGTCTGACCTGGAGGTAAAGAAGGATCTGTTTGCATCTGAACAGTTAAAGGATCCTACCTTAATAAAGGCTAGAGAGAATGTTAAGATTGTTAATGGGGAACCTGTGGTACCAGGTGACAGGGTTACATATCCCCACATGGCCATCTGTAATGAGCTCTTGTACCACATTGTCAAAAAGGGTGAGGATGTGGTGGAACAGCTGGTAGTTCCCCAGCCTTATCGGAGAACGGTACTAGATTTAGCTCATAGTCACGTTACAGCAGGACATTTAGGTGCAGAAAAAAACCACTGAAAGAGTTTTACAAAGGTTCTTCTGGCCAGGGGTTTATAAAGAAGTGTCTGAATATTGTTCTTCCTGTCCTGAATGTCAGTATCATGCCCCTAGACCCCATTTCCGGAGCCCACTAGTTCCCATGCCTATTATAGAGGTCCCGTTTGACAGAATAGCTATGGATCTCGTGGGGCCCTTGTTAAAGTCCGCTCAGGGCCATCAGTATATCCTGGTAATTATGGACTATGCCACTCGATATCCTGAGGCTGTCCCTTTACGCACTATCACAACCAAGGCGATAGCTAGGGAGCTGGTGCAGGTTTTTAGTAGAGTGGGAATACCAAAAGAAATTTTGACTGACCAAGGTACTCCATTTATGTCAAGGGTCATGAAAGAATTGTGCAAATTATTTAAGGTCACTCACCTCAGGACGTCCATCTACCATCCCCAAACTGATGGGTTGGTGGAAAGGTTCAATAAAACATTAAAAAGTATGTTAAAAAAGGTTGTTGATAGAGATGGGAAAAACTGGGATTGTTTGTTGCCCTACTTGTAATGGCCATCAGAGAAGTTCCTCAGTCCTCTACGGGGGTTTCTCCATTTGATTTGTTGTATGGTAGACACCCCAGAGGGCTGTTGGACATTGCCAAAGAGACGTGGGAAGGACAGCCCACTCCTTATAGAAGCGTTGTTGAACATGTAAAACAAATGCAGGATAGGATTGCAGCCGTGGTACCTATTGTCAGAGAGCACATGGAACAGGCCCAAAGTGCTCAACAGAGGGTATATAACCGGAGTGCCAAGATACGGGAATTTGCTCCCGGAGATAGAGTTCTTGTTTTGGTACCCACTGTGGAAAGCAAGTTCCTAGCTAAATGGCAGGGTCCATTTGAGATTAGGGAAAAAGTGAATGAGGTTAATTACAAAGTATACCAACGGGGAAAGAGAAAACCCGAACAAATCTACCATGTTAACTTAATCAAACCCTGGAAAGATAGGTTGTCTCTGTCAGCGGAGCCTTGCCCTTTGGTGTCTTCACCTTGGTTGCTTCCCGCAGTAAAGGTGTCAGAGACATTATCAGCTGATCAGAACAATCAGGTTAAAGAATTTCTCATCCAAAATAGGAAGATATTTTCAGAGCTGCCTGGCCGATCGGCCATAATAAAACACAACATTGTCACAGAACCAGGGTTCAGGGTCAATTTAAAGCCATATAGGATTCCTGAAGCTCAGAGAAGCTGTTTCTAAAGAAGTTAAAACCATGTTAGAACTTGGAGTCATAGAGGAATCTAACAGTGAGTGGTCCAGTCCCATAGTTCTCATCCCGAAGCCAGACGGTAGCATACGCTTCTGTAATGACTTTCGTAAGTTAAATGAGGTGTCCAAATTTGACGCATACCCCATACCCCGTGTGGATGAGCTTATAGAAAGGCTGGGAACAGCCAGATTTCTCACCACGTTGGACCTGACCAAAGGTTACTGGCAAATACCTTTATCTGATAGCGCAAAAGAAAAAACAGCCTTTTCGGTTCCGGGGGGGCTATACCAGTATAAGATGTTACCCTTTGGGTTGCATGGGGCTCCAGCAACCTTTCAACGGGTGATGGATAAAATTTTGAGGCCCCATAGAAAATATGCAGCTGCCTATTTGGATGATGTGGTAATTCACAGTACAGACTGGGGGTCCTATTTGGTTAACGTACAAGCAGTACTGGACTCAGAGAGGCAGGGTTAACTGCTAACCCAAAGAAGTGCTGCCTCGCAATGGAGGAGGTCAAATACTTGGGCTTCACCATAGGCAGAGGTCTGATTAGGCCCCAATTGAATAAAATTGATGCTATTCAAAACTGGCCTCGTCCAGTGAATAAAAAAACAGGTAAGGGCTTGTTTGGGAATAACTGGGTACTATAGACGGTTTAGTCCCAATTTTGCGACCACAGCAGTGCCGTTGTCAGACCTTACCAAAGGGAAGCAGTCAAGTATGGTGAAATGGAACCCTGATGCAGAAAAAGCGTTCCAAGCGTTAAAAGTGGCTTTGTGTTCACAACCTATATTGATAACACCAGATTTTTCAAAAGAATTTGTTGTACAGACAGATGCCTCAGAGGTAGGGATAGGGACTGTGTTGTCCCAAACCAGAGATGGGGACGAACACCCTATCATTTATTTGAGTAGGAAACTCAATGAGCATGAAAAAAGGTATGCCATTGTGGAAAAGGAGGCTTTGGCGATTAAGTGGGCACTGGATACCTTGAGATATTACCTCTTGGGTAGACAATTCAGACTAGTGACAGATCACGCCCCTTTAAAATGGATGTATGTAAATAGAGGTCAGAATGCTCGGGTAACTAGATGGTTTCTAGCGTTGCAAGATTTTAAGTTTACTGTTGAACATAGACCGGGTACACAATTGGCCAACGCAGATGCGTTGTCCCGCATCTTCTGTTTGGGGACTACAAGTGTTCCGGCCCCCAGGTCGAAACAGGGGAGGGGGATATGTGACAAGAACACTGGAATAGTGTTTGAGGGCAGGTATGTTTGTCCCAGGTTCTTGTCTTACATGTATTAGAAAAATGAAACCTTCTAGGAAAATGTTTTGTTTTGTCAGAACCTTTTCAGTTTATTGAAAAAGCTGGATAAGGGCCCTGAAAGAGAGATAGGGCAAGTTCCAGACGTTGAGCCCAGTTCGGGTCTTTGGACTCACAGAAGGCTAATCAGGGGTTTCAGCTGTGCAATAGTGTTATAGGGCTGCTGGCCTGATTAGGGTGTGCAGACTGCCTGGGAGACTGGAGGATCTCTGAAGAGAGAAACACGCTTCTTTAAGCAAGTGAGCCATACAGGGTTTACTGGGGAACTCTGTGTTTTTGTTTAGTGATAGTTAGGAACATCCTGTGTTTAGTTAGTGCCGGACAGGCAAGGTATTTTCTTTTGATGTTTGTTTTATTTTCTGCTTAATAAAACTGGTCGTGGCCAGTTGCACCACACACTGGACTTGTGTGATTCCTCAGCTGCTGCTTGCTGCCATTTACCCCAGGAAACTGCACCTTGTTCCCTTACAGTGTTACACTTATCAGTGCCTCCATACACTGCATTATCTTATCAATGCCTCCATACACTGTATTATCTTATCAATGCCCTCATACACTGTATTATCTTTTCAATGCCCTCATACACTGTATTATCTTATCAATGCCTCCATACACTGCATTATCTTATCAATGCCTCCATACTCTGGATTATTATTTATTATTATCCTTTATTTATATGGCGCCACAAGGGTTCCGCAGCGCCCAATTACAGAGTACATAATTAATCAAACAGGAAACCAGCAACTTACAGTTGATGACAGTATAGGGCAAGTACAGGGTAAATAAACATAGTTACATCAGCAGATGACACTGGAATGAGCACCAGGTGGCAGAAGACTGCTGGATTTGGTGCCGTTGAAGATTATTAAAGTAAGAAAGGATAAGCACATGAGGGAAGAGGGCCCTGCTCATGAGAGCTTACAATCTAAAGGGGAGGGGTAGACAGACAGGGGTGACACAGATGGGGTACATAGAGAGCGTAGAACAGAGGGTTAGGATGAGATGTGGCTGGGTCTGGTGAATAAGTGGGACTTGAGAGCCCGTTTGAAGTTTTGTAGAGAGGTGGAGAGTCTGAGGGGGAGAGGTAGGGGAATTCCAGAGAAAGGGAGCAGCACATGAGAAATCTTGGAGGTAGAAGGAAGACGTAATCAGAAGACAGTGTAAAGGAAAAAGTGTACAGCGCTAAAAACTGGATATAAAACAATATATCTTTTTTATTTTGTAACCTTAAAAGATCTAGTTGCAACTAGCAAATAACATGTAAAATATTAGATAAAAATTAATATAAATGTGAACAGAAAAAGGGCAAACACAGCACAGTAAAATGTTTGGTATATTACCACATAAGGAAGCCACACACAGTCTCCTATTTGTAATCCTTGGAAGAAATGCCACAGTCCAGGGGATATAAATACCACTTGTTATGAAGTGTTTAGTCCATATGGAGAGTGAGATGGAATGACCTTTGATTGCTTCTGGACAATTGCAGTCCTGTTGGTAAGCTTGGTCCTGTGCTCCTTTCTCGGACAGCAACAAGTTCCCCGTTAGAGATCGTAGGCGGACTTCTAGGCGTATTCCAGGATAGATGTAGTATCTGTGATGACAGGCTCCTTAAAACCGACGCGTTTCGCTGTGTCAACAGCTTTATCAAGGTGTATGTGTCCACTGTGTAAATGCCCTTTTTAAAGGCTGTGCTGATTGCCCACTGATTACAGCTGTGTTTAATTACAATCCTTATATAATGAGAGAAATAAAATTATATCCAGCTTAGATAATTGTAAATTAATAGAGACAAGTGTACATGTATTTTAAATTTACTTTTACTATTTATTTCATGTATTTTACACCATAAATTGTTACAAGCACTTCCTGGTTCTGCTTAAGATCATGTGACCGCATAGATGCATTTCCTCTCTCTGGAACGCATACCAGAGTCCTATAGGTTGCTTATTTTCATCACGCCGATCACGTGACTTTGTTTATGTCCATGTGATCGGCTCTGGTTCTCACGATCGCGGCACAGAAGTCACGTCACGTGACCGGACCTCCTCCGCACCGCAACCCACTGGAAATGCGTCTGACGATCGCGGCACATAAGTCCCGGTCACGTGACCGGACCTCCTTCATGACGCTGTCCGCCGGAAGTGTGTCATGTACTGGCAAATCCGGACCCATTACTAAGCAGTTAGAAGGGCATACTTGCTCTTAGTTCGGTACAGTTGTTTTTTGTATATTTCAGTAGCACCAATATAAATATCTAAATCTACTACTCACAGCAATTATAAATGAATATACAGTTCCCCAAACTAAAGCACTTTTTCTTTATTCTGACCACATAACTTTAATATATTTTAACACAAGTAGATAAGATATATAAGAATCCTTTATGAGTAAGTTGTATTGGGGAAATAAATATGTAGGTACCTAAAAACCTCCACAGAATACATAAGAGAATTTATATGAATTTATATAATCTACATGAATATAAGGACAAGCATATAAGGAAATCAATATATTCTAGATTGTAATACTTTATCGCCATCTTGTGGTATTAACCTATAATTGAAACCAGTGATATTGATATAAACATATCTTAGATTGTAATGTAGACAGTTTCCTTGGTATAATATTATTTTTTAATAATAATTACACCAAGATGTTAAAGGATTGCATTTAGTTCTAATGCTTCATTTAAGCCACTGGGGTATAGGGAATTCAACTGAAAAGTCCAAAAGATTTCCTGTCGACATAGTCGAGTATATCTATCCCCCCCCCGATACGTGGGTGGGATATGTTCTAGTCCAACTACTCTTAGAGAACTGGGGTCTTTGTTATGATGATGGTAAAAATGTCTCGATAGGCTGTGTTTCATCAGCCCATTTCCGATATTTCTGCGACGTTCCATAAATCTTAATTTTAAAGTTCGAGTCGTTCTACCGACATACTTTAAATTACAACCACATTTGAGCAAGTATATGACCCAAGACGTATTACAATTAATAAAGGTAGAGATATTTATAGATTTCCCTTCTAAGGCCATATCTATCTTTTTAGTTTTATTACATGCATGTAAACAAGTGGTACATTTATTGGCTCCACATTTAGTGAAACCTTTCGGTTTGATTGACAACCAACTAGAATTTTTATCTGTACCTGGTAATTGGTTTTCTATAGAATGATTCTTTAGTTGGCTAGGTGCCAATATATTCTTTAGGGATTTATTTTTCTTGAAAATTAACCCAGGTTCAGCCGGAAGAATGTCATTCAAGATTGGGTCACTAAGAAGCATATGATAATTTTGTTTGATCGTGTTCCTAATCTGAATGGATCGGTTATTAGTTCCTTCGTATTATTAGGGGAAATTTTTGATTTTGGACGGAGGAGTGTGTGTATTTCTATTCAATTAACTTCTAATGTTGCTTTATTCAATAAGTGTTGTGGATAATCTCTATCATTAAAAGATTCCATCAATCTGATAGCTTGAGTTTCGAATGCTTGGGTAGTGGAACAATTTCTTTTAATACGTAGCAGTTGTCCTTTGGGAATATTATTTTTCCACGGCTGATGGTGTGCACTTTTATAGTTCAAATAGGAATTATGATCAACGTCTTTTGCATAGTTGGACGTGTGAATGCAATTATCCACTATTTCGAGAGAGATATCCAAGAAATTAATTTTAGAAGAACTAAAGTTGGAGGTGAAGGATAAATTGTAAGTGTTAGTGTTGAGAGAATTAACTAAATCTAAAAAAGTGTTGTGATCCCAGTCCCAAATAAAAAATAAGTCATCGATGTATCGCCCATAGAGGACGAGACGCCCGCCAAGTATGCCCCCCAAACAATGTCCTCCTTCAAACGACCCATATATAGGTTGGCGTAACTCGGCGCGAATCTCGTCCCCATGGCGGTTCCCATCGTCTGACGGTAAAAAGTGTTTGAAAAAAGAAAATAATTGTGAGAGAGGATGAAAGAAATAGAGTTGACAATAAACTCCCTGTGTCTCTCGGAAAGGTCCCCATCGGTTGTTAATATTTGATTGATCACCTGTACTCCCAATTCATGGGGTATATTTGTATAAAGACTGGATACATCCAGAGTAGCAAAAGCATATGATGGTTTCCAAGTGATTCCCTGGATTAGCTCCAAAAAATGCATAGTGTCTTTGATGTGGGACCTTAGCCGAGAGACACGCGGTTGGAGATAACTGTCAACATAGGCTGATAGAGAAGAAGTGAGGGAATTAAAACCAGAAATAATAGGGCGTCCTGGGGGTGAAGTGAGGGACTTGTGAATTTTGGGTAGGTGATAATAGATGGGGATGGTGGGGTGAAGAGGGAAAAGAAACTTTAGTTCTTCCTTGGATATCACTCTGTCCTGAAGAGCCAACTGTAGAAGTGCATATAATTCTTTCTGATATAGGGGGGTGGGGTCCCGACAGAGGACTTCATAGAAGTTAAGAACACAATTGGGCGCTAATGTTTTAATCAAACGCTAGCCGCACGTTCCTGGGGCCTGGTTCTTATGCCACCAATTAAATATAACAAGAAAGAACAAAAAAACTTTGGAACTGCGCTTAGCATTTAATTATAGCTATTTATTCTTTACCACAATAAAATATAAAAATATATAAAAATGTATATAATTATACAATTACCGGCCGGATTTCTTTATAATATACAAATCAAGACATAAAACATTTAATGTATCCAAAATATGCATCTATTGCACAAAGAGAAATTTTTCTCCTAAAAACATGTATTTAAATCTTTATGCACATGAGGGAACTCCACTAATTGAGAGGAACTGCCTTTGTGACTCCTATAACTTCGCAGGCGTCCCTGCAATGTGGGATAACTCGTAAACTGTCCGTTTAATATGTGAGGGAAAGAAATTGGTACGTTGTTACCTCAGTCACTCCTTATGTGCTGTCCCAAAGATCACAGGTGCCAGCACAATATTTGTTGGACAGATCTTATATACTGTATCCTTCCTTTTGGCAACGGAGTATCTCAGCAGTCTCTACATACAATGTAGGGGAGTTCAGGTGTCAGAGTGTTCATATATCAGCACAACGACATTCTCAATGCGGTTATATCAAGCTGATAGTGCAATCCTCCCTCTAACCCCAGGTGCCGCATCTGTCTCTAATTGAGATGTAAATAAACTCAGATCAGGGAGCGTACTCCTTATTCCCCCTTAGCACTGGGGTCCGGGTATCCGGATACTGAGTATAGCAATAAAGTGGAGATAGCAGGTGCTTCCTGGAAAAGTTAAATTAGCCGGCCGGCTATAAACTCACTCGTTCACATACGCGTTTCTCCGCCTTCATGTATCCTCGGCGGCTTCCTCAGTGTGTATGATACCCGGACCCCAGTGCTAAGGGGGAATAAGGAGTACGCTCCCTGATCTGAGTTTATTTACATCTTAAATAGAGACAGATGCGGCACCTGGGGTTAGAGGGAGGATTGCACTATCAGCTTGATATAACCGCATTGAGAATGTCGTTGTGCTGATATATGAACACTCTGACACCTGAACTCCCCTACATTGTATGTAGAGACTGCTGAGATACTCCGTTGCCAAAAGGAAGGATACAGTATATAAGATCTGTCCAACAAATATTGTGCTGGCACCTGTGATCTTTGGGACAGCACATAAGGAGTGACTGAGGTAACAACGTACCAATTTCTTTCCCTCACATATTAAACGGACAGTTTACGAGTTATCCCACATTGCAGGGACGCCTGCGAAGTTATAGGAGTCACAAAGGCAGTTCCTCTCAATTAGTGGAGTTCCCTCATGTGCATAAAGATTTAAATACATGTTTTTAGGAGAAAAATTTCTCTTTGTGCAATAGATGCATATTTTGGATACATTAAATGTTTTATGTCTTGATTTGTATATTATAAAGAAATCCGGCCGGTAATTGTATAATTATATACATTTTTATATTTTATTGTGGTAAAGAATAAATAGCTATAATTAAATGCTAAGCGCAGTTCCAAAGTTTTTTTGTTCTTCATAGAAGTTAACATCACGTAATTGCCGGTGGGCTTCCTTGATGTAATCTTCTCTGTCCTGTATCACGAGCCCACCCCCCTTGTCAGCTTCTTTGATGATAATAGATGTATCCTTTGTTAGTTTTTTGATAGCTCGTTTCTCCCATTTGTTTAAATTTTGTTTGATGTCACATTTTGAAGAACAAATAGATTTAAAGTTTTCCAAGGTGGTTTTATAGAAAGTCTCCACCTGGCTACTTTTGAAACTAATCGGAAAAAAATCAGATTTCAATTTACACATCTTTTTATCAATATCAAAGATCTTTTTTGTTGAAGGCTGGGTATTGTTATCCCCACCTAGCTCTTCTAAAAATTTTAAATAAGGATCATCAGTAGCATCTAACACAATTGGCATCTCATTGGAGCAGATTCCTGTGTTTGCTCTCTTTGCAAAAAACCTTTTTCTGCAAAGGGTGCGAACAAATCGATTTAGCTCGACATAGAGATCGAATATATTGGGGGGTTCTGAGGGTGCAAACTTAAGTCCTTTGCATAGGAGTGATGTTTCACTGGCTGTTAATTTTTTAGAAGATAAATTATAGATACTCTTCACATTTCTTTCTAATTTTCTAAGTTTCATTCTCTTAAGTTTCTCATTTTTGCCCCCCCCCCCCCCGTCGTCCTCTACACTTCGATCTCTGTTTCTTTTTGGTGTCTGATAATTCCACCCCCCTGTTTGTTCTCTGTAGCGATACTCTCGCTGATCTAAAAAAGAAGAGGAGTCCTGGACATTTTTCTTTCCTCTGTAATGTATATCTTTAGGTCGTGCTCCTCTCTGTATATCCCCATTGTTTTGTTGGAAGAACTGTCGAGTTTTAATTGGTGATTTTTCCTGTTCATGGTTAGGTAAGTTCGTTCTTGGTCTATATTCTTTTTCATATTTAGAGTTTCTCATTCTTTTTGGTTCATAATTAGAGCCCTCAACTGTGATTTTATGTTTATCTCTATAGGATCTGACTTCACCATTTTTATAGTCATCTATATCCCTTTTGAATTTCTTGCATTTCATTTCTGTTATAGACATTTCAAACTTGATAACCCTTTTGGAGACCATACGATCTCTTTCTATGTATTCTGTGGTGGCCTTTTAACTTTCTAGTTTTTTCTTTAAATCATCTATCTCTAAAACTATTGATTCTACTTTCTTGTTTCTAAACTTTATAACCAACTCCATTAGTTGTACTGAACATTTATCAAGAATACTTTCCCATTCATTCTGAAATTCGGGGATCTCCTTGAAAATAGAAGGTTTAAACAGACTTAAACCTCTGGGAATTAGTTTTTTATCAATGTATTTTTGTAGGTTTACGCTGTCCAACCAATGTTTAGTCTCATCTTTCAAGAGATCCTCCAATCTCAGAAAATCCTTTTTCAACAAAACATCATTATCAGTTTGATGTCATATTCTTCAAAATGTGACATCAAACAAAATTTAAACAAATGGGAGAAACGAGCTATCAAAAAACTAACAAAGGATACATCTATTATCATCAAAGAAGCTGACAAGGGGGGTGGGCTCGTGATACAGGACAGAGAAGATTACATCAAGGAAGCCCACCGGCAATTACGTGATGTTAACTTCTATGAAGTCCTCTGTCGGGACCCCACCCCCCTATATCAGAAAGAATTATATGCACTTCTACAGTCGGCTCTTCAGGACAGAGTGATATCCAAGGAAGAACTAAAGTTTCTTTTCCCTCTTCACCCCACCATCCCCATCTATTATCACCTACCCAAAATTCACAAGTCCCTCACTTCATCCCCGGGATGCTTTATTATTTCTGGTGTTAATTCCCTCACTTCTTCTCTATCAGCCTATGTTGACAGTTATCTCCAACCGCGTGTCTCTCGGCTAAGGTCCCACATCAAAGACACTATGCATTTTTTGGAGCTAATCCAGGGAATCACTTGGAAACCATCATATGCTTTTGCTACTCTGGATGTATCCAGTCTTTATACAAATATACCCCATGAATTGGGAGTACAGGTGATCAATCAAATATTAACAACCGATGGGGACCTTTCCGAGAGACACAGGGAGTTCATTGTCAACTCTATTTCTTTCATCCTCTCTCACAATTATTTTCTTTTTTCAAACACTTTTTACCATCAGACGATGGGAACCGCCATGGGGACGAGATTCGCGCCGAGTTACGCCAACCTATATATGGGTCGTTTGGAGGAGGACCTTGTTTGGGGGGGCGGACTCGGCGGGCGTCTCGTCCTCTATGGGCGATACATCGATGACTTATTTTTTATTTGGGATGGGGATCACAACACTTTTTTAGATTTAGTTAATTCTCTCAACACTAACACTTACAATTTATCCTTCACCTCCAACTTTAGTTCTTCTAAAATTAATTTCTTGGATATCTCTCTCGAAATAGTGGATAATTGCATTCACACGTCCAACTATACAAAGGACGTTGATCATAATTCCTATTTGAACTATAAAAGTGCACACCATCAGCCGTGGAAAAATAATATTCCCAAAGGACAACTGCTACGTATTAAAAGAAATTGTTCCACTACCCAAGCATTCGAAACTCAAGCTATCAGATTGATGGAATCTTTTAATGATAGAGATTATCCACAACACTTATTGAATAAAGCAACATTAGAAGTTAATCGAATAGAAAGACACACACTCCTCCGTCCAAAATCAAAAATTTCCCCTAATAATAAGAAGGAACTAGCCTTTATATCTAGATTTAATAACCGATCCATTCAGATTAGGAACACGATCAAACAAAATTATCATATGCTTCTTAGTGACCCAATCTTGAATGACATTCTTCCGGCTGAACCTGGGTTAATTTTCAAGAAAAATAAATCCCTAAAGAATATATTGGCACCTAGCCAACTAAAGAATCATTCTATAGAAAACCAATTACCAGGTACAGATAAAAATTCTAGTTGGTTGTCAATCAAACCGAAAGGTTTCACTAAATGTGGAGCCAATAAATGTACCACTTGTTTACATGCATGTAATAAAACTAAAAAGATAGATATGGCCTTAGAAGGGAAATCTATAAATATCTCTACCTTTATTAATTGTAATACGTCTTGGGTCATATACTTGCTCAAATGTGGTTGTAATTTAAAGTATGTCGGTAGAACGACTCGAACTTTAAAATTAAGATTTATGGAACATCGCAGAAATATCGGAAATGGGCTGATGAAACACAGCCCATCGAGACATTTTTTCCATCATAACAAAGACCCCAGTTCTCTAAGAGTAGTTGGACTAGAACATATCCCACCCACGTATCGGGGGGGGGGGATAGATATACTCGACTATGTCGACAGGAAATCTTTTGGACTTTTCAGTTGAATTCCCTATACCCCAGTGGCTTAAATGAAGCATTAGAACTAAATGCAGTCCTTTAACATCTTGGTGTAATTATTATTAAAAAAATAGGATTTTGGTACTTACCAGGTAAATCCTTTTCTTTGAATCCATAGGGGGCACTGGAGTACTCTTGGGATATGGACGTGCGTAGCAGGGAAGGCACATTTAAATATTTAAATGTGTAACCCTCCTCTTCCCTCCTCCATACTCCCAGGATCCTCAGTGTTTTTTACGGAGCCGAATAGGAGCGACAGAGAGGTGAACAATGGAGAATTACATATAACATTATAATATAACGGTCAACACTAAAGTTGACACCTAACAAAACGGACAACTAGAAAGTTGACACGATAATGGAAAATCTCTATAACCTCAGAATTAGATGGTTATAACGTGTTACCATAAGGTTTCCTGAACTTACCACAAGCTAGTGAAAAACTGCTCTGGGTGGGCGTCCAGTGCCCCCTATGGATTCAAAGAAAAGGATTTACCTGGTAAGTACCAAAATCCTATTTTCTTTTTCATCCACTAGGGGTCACTGGAGTACTCTTGGGACGTACCAAAGTTTCCCCCTTGGGCGGGAGAGCTGTTTGTTACCTGTAACACTAGACGGGCAAAGCTAGAAGCTGATGCCGCCAATGTATCAAACTTGTAAAAGCGCACAACCTGTGCACTGATGACCATGTAGCCGTACGGTATCGTAGAAGCTCCACGACTTGCTACCAATGAAGTTCCCACAGAACCTGTGGAGTAAACTGAACTGATGTAGGCTGTTGTAGCCTAGCATAAAGATAAGCCTGACGTATGGTCAGCTTATTCCATCTGGCCAAGGTCTGCTTGGAAGCTGTCCAACACATCTTGCTTTCCTCTTAGAGAAACAACAATGCCTGCGTTTTACGAACTGTTGTTGTTCGGCTTAAATAAACGCGTAGTGCGCGTACCACATGCAAAGTAGGCGGAGTTCCTGTACGTTCAGATAATACCTGAACTACTATTGGAAGATACTAACTAAAGGTAAGAAAAACGGAAGTTGCAAAAAATTCCGCTCTAGAATCATGAAATCTTAAAGACGGTGGCTTGCAAAACAAGGCACCCAATTGTGAAACACTCCCTGCTGAAGCTACGGCTAGGCGAAATACTGTTTCCTAAGGTAGAAATTCAACAATCCCGTGTTGTAAGGGTTCATAATTAGAACTGTGCAAAATTTTAACAACAGATTGAAATTTCATGGCGCTGTAGGCGGTGTAAATGGAGGAACAATACCTTGCAGAAAAGAGTAAACTGTTGGCAAAAACCAAATACCTTTGAAAGTAAACTGCATCTTAATTTAGATAAATTTAGTCCTCCATTTAACCTAGTGTTTAACAACAGCAAAAGACGAGAACCCTGAAGGAAGTCAGCCACTTCTGAACTTCACACCAGCCTATACAAGCTTGCCAAATACTGACAATGAGCTGCTGTAACTGGTTTCCTAGAGCTTAACATGGGTGGCAATACCGATTTTGAAATGCCCTTTTGACTTAAGAGAGAGACGGTTTTCACCACCACCCTGTCCAACAGGTTAAAGGAACTGACCCTGTTGTATTTGGTCTGGCCATAACGCAGCGACCCTAGATGGGCTGAGAGTAAACCGCGGAAAACCGAAACCCCGCTTGTAAAGGCCATAAGGTACCACTAGCATGACTGGTGTGGACTGTCATTTGATCCGCATTCTCCAGCAAAGAATCGGGTTAAACAGTGGAACAGATACCCGTATTTTCCACGCTATGGTGAGATCATCCACTGGCAGTGCCTTTGGATAGTTTTATGTGAACATCTATCGAGTGTTTGATGATGTTGTCGAGAAGCCATTAGAACTAGTTGTTTGATGATGTTGTCGAGAAGCCATGTGGGTAACTGCACCTCTGGACTAATATCTACAACATCTGAGTTTATGGCCATCCCTGTGGATGAAAATCCTGAAGAATGAGAAACTGTATTTGAGTAGTCGACTTCTGGAATGAAACTCTGCCGACCATTTCACCTGATGAGGCTCGTCACAAATTAGGGTGCAAACCTTTCCCGCAGCTTGTGTGGTGATTTATGCGACTGCCATCGCGAAGCTGACTGGACCTGAATCACCTGAGACTGTAGCATGTGAACTTCCTGTCACCGTGTATTGTACATTGACTTGAGTTCCAGGACATTTATTGTCAGTAATCCTTCCAGGTGTGAAAGACTAAGTAGGATTACCAGCCCCCCAAACTCTGAGACTTGCATCCGGCAACTGAATTAGATAAGTCCAGACTCGGACCAATCTCCCCGCGGTGAGATCGCTTATGTGGTGCAACGAGAATAGAGATACTCTGCTCTTAAATATAAGCGCACTATTTACCGAATCGGTAGCCAAAGGTCTGATCACTGTGCGAGAAGAATAATTGTAAGAGATAGTAAATGCCACTTACGAAGTAGAGTACTTGTAAAGACGGCCCTGTGTTCCCTAACAGTCACATGCACAAGTGCACCAAGACTTCCTGTGGATGGAGTCTAAATGTACTAGAGAACTAATACTCTGTGCTATTTGTTTCTTAGGGATTGAATTCTTTGACACTAAACCCGGCTTGATTTGGAAAGTTGTCAATGCCAACTTGCTGTACTAGCACATTGTACGTTAGTAATGTATTTTGAAGGAGCAGTTGTTGAGCCGGAGCTTTGATGAACACGTCATCTAAGTAGAGAACTATTATCACTACCCGGGATCTGAGAACAACGATTATCACAGACATCACCCTTGTGACTACCCGAGGCGCTGAGAGAGGCCAACAGTAGTGTTTGAAAGTAATAATGGTTTTGTTGTCCTGCAACCGTTTAAGTATGCCTGATGTAGTGGCTAAAAAGTGAAGTACACATCCTTGAGCTTCAGTGAGAATCCGATGTCTGAGGTTGTAAACCTGCAATCACTGACCGCATGAATTCCATCTTAAATAAGTAGTAAGTACGTACTGATTGAGCCTCTTTAGGATCAATATGGATTATGACCGAGCCGTCCGGCTGTGGTACTACAAAAAGAGAGTAATAACCTTGAATGTACGAGAGACTGAGCATCGGTCTACAGAATTGCCTTTGTGTCCTCTGACACAGCGAGGCTTATTATGAATCTTGTCTTGACCAACCACCGCAAAGGTGGTAGACAATGGAACTCTGTGTTTTGACGTGCCATCGGCTTGTCAGCAATCTTGACCGAACGACCGATAGAGGTTTATTGAAAACCACGTCCTCAACCATGTTGTAGTGAGTTGTAGGACTGCCTCGAAAGTGTAGTGCAAGAACTGGTGTGGCAATGGCCGTAAATAGACCTTCACGCCGAAGCGTGAGAACTTAATCTTCCTAATTAGGAGTAAATAACATATTGATGCGTAAGTAATGTTTATACGGACTCTGCCCCTGTGTAGGCCAAGTCTACGTTAACACAAGCTTGACGCCGACCTCAGAGAACTAACCTGGCTGACATGTATAGCAGTCATGTGTAACTCCTTAGCTGATCGTGAGTAAGAAAACCTTAGAAACTGTTCTGAGTCTAGATGTGGCTACCAACTACGTTGCCTATGCCACTATCATGCCGGTAACCCAAACCCCAACTAAAGCATATACCTTGCCTTTAGCAGAGCATGAATGTCCACTCTGATGGGTCAGTAAGAGTAGTTTCAGGTGGACCTAGAAAGGCTTGACAACAAGAAATGCTGTCATAGACTCTGGTATAAAGCTTAATAATAGAATTATACCAAATAATAATAAAAAGGGGCCCGAACTCCGTATCAAACCCGATCTTTCAAGCATAGCAGGCGGCCGCTATTTTAGTTAGGCCACAGCCGACCATAAAACATCAGAAGCCAGACCCGCACAGGTTCTCGCTGTGTTCTTACCAATAAAAACGCCAGATTTGAAAAAGGTTCCATAGTGTCCTTAAAATTCAGCACCTTGCGCTGGACTGATGAGGTTATGACTGGCTGGCTAGGAAATTCACTATGTGACTCGTTGCCTTGTGATAAGTATATCTGGCATTGAATTATCTGACTGCAACACAGCTGAACTTGTATTAATTATTTATATAGCGCACACACATTTCGCCGTGCTTTACAGGGAACATTTACCTTAGATGTAGCCGCCAAAATAGGATCAGGGTAGATGTCCGTATGCAGACTGGTATTCCCACTGCATGTGGATTCTCTTATGTTAAGTAAAGTGTGCATAACCTCGAAGAGTATTGCAGCTGACACACACTAATCTGTGACCAAATACCTAACACCACCCCGGCTCCTCTAGTGGGGAAGTGTTGTAGGACCGTCGAAACTTCCAGGACAAAGAAACAGGAAGTTGAGTTAAAATGGTGGCCAGCCATATGCTTACACCATACCTCAAGCATAAGAGAGAGAGAAGAAAAAATTAAATTACAGTAATGTTAATCACAACAGATCCTGTATACATTGCATACATTATATATTACAACATATATACGCAATATACCCATATGTAATATATTCCTCCTATGTATATATGCCATATTACATATATTACATGAAAAAGTACATGTAATAAACTCTCTGTGTCTATCTCATAACGAGATTCCTTGTTGTGCTGAGTATAATCCTCCCCCCTTGTCTCCTGCAATCTCCCCCTGTGCAGTGCTCCCTCCTCTCCCGCTGATTACAGCTAGCAGGGAGCCGGAGAGCAGTGGGGAACGGAACAGAAGCCCAGCGGCGGCAGCCTGGCTGTCTGCGGCTGGGCTGAGAAATTGGCCAGCGGGAGCGCACTGATCAGTGTGCGACCGCTGTATATAGAACGGCGTCCGGCCTGCATAGACGGCCAGCGGGGCTTCATTGGCGGCCAGCGGGCCGAGCATTGGTGGCCAGTGACCTCGGGCGCCAGCGCGGTTGAGGAAGGATCGTCATCTGCGGTGATTAGGGAGTCGGGCAGCCTGCGGGTATCAAGCGGGCGGCCAGCGGGTATCGAGCGAGCGGGCAGCGGCAGAATCCCCAAAGACCACGCTCCCTGCACCTGTGTGCTTGCTGGGAGCGTGCGGTACCACTGACCTTGCGGTAGCTGTAGAAGCTACCGTATGCATCACTCTCCTGGCGACAGCAGCGCTGGAAGCGCCCGTTACAAAAAATTACTCCTCTAAATTCTCCTCCACCCAGCGTTCTCTGGAGTCTCATGTGGAGGAGATGGCCGCTCAATCCCGGACCCTCACTTCTCTGTAAGTGGGGAAGGGATGGTATGCTGCCTGGCTGACACGGCCGTGCTTTTCCTACAAGCGCTCACGTGTCAGCAGCGGCTGGAGGTAGTGCAATTCCGGACCCACACTTCTTAGTAAGTGGGGAAGGGATTGACTGTAGAGAAAAATAAATTAAAAAGTAAAATCAAAATGAATAAGTAAAATCAAAATCGGGCTCATGAGCCCATGATGTGCTTCCGTGAGGCACATAAAAAACACTGAGGATCCTGGGAGTATGGAGGAGGGAAGAGGAGGGTTACACATTTAAATATTTAAATGTGCCTTCCCTGCTACGCACGTCCATATCCCAAGAGTACTCCAGTGACCCCTAGTGGATGAAAAGAAATATTATACCAAGTAAACTGTCTACATTACAATCTAAGATATGTTTATATCAATATCACTGGTTGCAATTATAGGTTAATACCACAAGATGTCGCTAAAGTATTACAATCTAGAATATATTGATTTCCTTATATACTTGTCCCTATATTCATGTAGATTATATAAATTCATATAAATTCTCATATGTATTCTGTGGAGGTTTTTAGGTACCTACATATTTATTTCCCCAACACAACTTACTCATAAAGGATTCTTATATATCTACTTGTGTTAAAATATATTAAAGTTATGTGGTCAGAATAAAGAAAAAGTGCTTTAGTTTGGGGAACTGTATATTCAATTATAATTGCTGTGAGTAGTAGATTTAGATATTTATATTGGTGCTACTGAAATATACAAATAACAACTGTACCGAACTACTGCTTAGTAATGGGTCCGGATTTGCCAGTACATGACGCACTTCCGGCGGACAGCGTCATGAAGGAGGTCCGGTCACGCATTTCCAGTGGGTTGCGGTGCGGAGGAGGTCCGGTCACGTGACCGTGACTTCTGTGCCGCGATCGCGAGAACCAGAGCCGATCACGTGGACATAAACAAAGTCACGTGATCGGCGTGATGAAAATAAGCAACCTATAGGACTCTGGTATGCGTTCCAGAGAGAGGAAATGCATCCATGCGGTCACATGATCTTTTTTTTTTTTTTTTTTTATAATTTGTTTATTGATCAGCCAAAAATACATGAAGTAAAACATATAAGCATCTGAAGAATACAGAAATGGATATTAACACGGAGTAAAAATACAAAACAGATCCTGCATTCGATATAATCTGCTAAGTGGCTGATCTATTTTCTTTTATATAAGTAAGTCAAGGGAAAAGAATAAGGAGATCAGAAAAGAGAAAAAAAAAAAAAAAGGAGGGGGGGAAAAAGAAGGTGTGAAAGGGAAATAGAAAGGGGTGAAAAGAGGGTACGGAGGTGGAGGGTGCTGGGGTAGGGAGCTGGAGCCTTACATAATACAGTAACCATAAAGTCATGTCGGTACTTCCCAGAAATGATGAAAGAACAACTCTGTTGAACTACTACTGTAAACTTCTTGAAGAAGGAGACGGCTGTTCACGTCTGGGAACAGGGTCAAAAAGGCTATGTAGCTGATCTTGGGTATGTGAAGGCATATTACCTAATACTAGGCCCCACTTTTTAAGAAAATGGCTAATACCGTTAGTGTTAAATACAGTCGCTGTTCGGCGTTCATGATATATAACTTCTAATATAGCAGATTCCCACTCTTGTATAGTTGGAGCCGTCGGGTGAATCCAGTGGGAAAGTATCAATTGCTTTGCCACGGTTACCATAACCGTCAAGGCCGGAACCATAGGAGAAAAACCAGGAATCCCCAGCCAATCTGAAAAATCAGCAAATAGCATTGCTCGGATATTTAACGGCAATTTTAAAAGAAACACTTTGTTAAAGTAGGTACAGATTTTGTGCCAAAATTTCTTAATTTTGCAGCAGGACCAGAAGTTATGAGTGAAATTGGCATCTAGCATGGAGCACTTGACACATAGCCCTAACTCTGAAGGGTTAAAATGTTTCCTCTGTGCCGGTGATACATACATTCTATTAATAGTTCTGATATGAATCTCTTGTAGTTTGCCGGCTTCAGATGTTTAAGAGCATGTTTCGTGTTGTGCAGTATGTGTGTGATGTCTGGGAGATCTGAAACCTCCCTCCTCCAAGCCAAGGAGAGGGGGAGCCATGAGGGAGTGTTTGCGTCGATTAGATCAGCATATAAATATTTGATTCTGAATGGATGAGAACGGCAAAAAGCTAGAACTTTCAATATTACATGAGAAGAGGGGGACATACAGACAGGGCCTTTGAGAGCTGCAATATAGTGTCTAAGTTGGAGATACATGAAGAATTGTTTGTGTGGTAAAGAGAATTTAACTTGTAATTGGGAAAAGGAGAGAAACTGTCCTCCAGGGTCAAAGACATCTTTAATTGCAGAGATGCCTTGCATTTTCCATGTGTAAAACATTTTGTTGTGTAATGATGGGAGGAAGTTAGGGTTCCCCCAAATAGGGAGATAAGGAGTGACACATGGATCCGACTGTAAATTTTTATGAATAGATACCCAGGCCTTATAGGTGTCATGGAATAGGATATTGGACCTAATCTCTCTCGGGATATCTCTCAGGCGGGTGTGTAGGAGTGCAGCCGGAGAATATGGGGAGAAAAGTGCTTCCTCCAGGAGGAGGTTGACATAGGATGTTTGGTTGAGGATCCAATCCGAGGCATATCGGAATAAGGCTGCTCTAGCAAATATTTGGACATTAGGGACACTGAGTCCTCCCTTATGCTTAGGAAGGAATGTGCGAGATTTTGGCATGCGTGGTTTTCCATTCTTCCAAATAAATTTGGAAAAAGTTCTGGAGCATATTAAAGCGTCTGATCTAGATATTGTTACAGGTAGCATTTGGAGTAAATATGCTAATTTTGGGAAGGTCACCGATTTCACCACTACGGTCCTACCCAGTACGGAGAGGGGGAGGTCAATCCAGTTTTCCAATTGGCGCATTATTTTCTGGATGATTGGCGTAAAATTACAAGTATAAATTTGAGAGGTTTGTGTGGGGATATTGATTCCTAAATATTTTAATGAAACCATGTTAAGTTTGAGACGAGGTGCAAGGTTCGTGAGATCCAATGAGGTCGATTGGGGACCTATGGGGAGCAAGTCGGATTTGTTAACATTCACTCTGTATCCTGCAAACGATCCGAATTTAGCTATAGTATCGAATATGGCTGGGATAGATGTTAGTGGGTCTCGCACAAATAAGAGCATATCGTCAGCGAATAAACTTAATTTATTGTGTACATCGCCTACTACCACACCTGAGAAGGAACGAAGATGTCGAAGCGCGATAGCCAGGGGTTCCAGAGCTAGCGCAAATAAGAGGGGGGAAAGTGGGCAACCCTGTCTTGTACCTCTTTGAGTAAGGAAGGAATCGGATAGGAATTTGTTAGCGAAGATTTGAGTGAGGGGTTCGTGATAGAGGGCCTGCAGCGTGGAAATAAAAGTGGGGGGAAACCAAACCTCCGGAGAGTCTCGAACAAGTGATCCCACGTAACCAAATCAAAGGCCTTTTCGGCATCTAATGAAAGCAGGAAAGCAGGACCATTCACCCGAGAGGACTCCAGGGCTTGCATAATAGTAAGAACTTTCCTAATATTTGTTACTGAATGCCTCCCCCACACAAAGCCAGTTTGGTCTTCATGAATAAGCTGTGGGATCATTGTTTTTATCCTATTTGACAAAAGTTTGGTAAATATTTTATAATCTACGTTAAGTAGCGCTATAGGTCTGTATGAGGAAGGCAGCAGCAGGTCTCGCCCTGGTTTGGGCAGTACTCTAATGGAGTTGTACAGGGATGCTAAGGGGGTGCTAATTCTTGTCTCAAGAATCTTATAGAATTCTGCCGACAATCCGTCAGGGCCTGGAGATTTAAGATTTTTAAGAGAATGGATGGTGTCCTGTACCTCCTGTACGGTGATAGGGGCCACGAGTGAATCTGTGTGTGTGTGACTGAGTTGGGGCAACTCCATCTCCTTCCAAAAGTTTTGTTTAGCCGTAATGTCAATTGGGTCTTGGGAGTACAGATTTTTATAAAAGGTGTGTAAAATGTCAGCTATCTTATTTCCCTGGAAGTGACATTTCCCCTCCTCATCCTTCAAGGCCGTTATGTGGCGTGGGCCAGTATCCGCCCTAAGGAGACTAGACAATAGTTTTCCAGATTTATTGCCAAATCGGAATATATTATGTCTACCTGCCCCCAGAAATTTGTTAGATATTTGCGTAAGGACTTGATCAAAATGTTGTTTAGCCTTAGTGTAAATTATTTTTCTATCCAATGTAGGGGATGCTTTAAATTCCTGAAAGGAGGAGGTAAGCTTGGATTGAGCAGCACGATATGTGGAGTTCATTTCTTTTTTAAATTTAGCGACAAATGCTATAATCTCTCCCCTCAGCACCGCCTTGGCAGTTTGCCAAAACAGAGCCGGGTTCGATTCATGTGCCGAATTATTAAGGCAATACGCATCCCAGGCGGCAATTAACTTATCTTGGAAGTGTTGGGATCCCGCCAGACGGGCGGGAAACCTCCACTGAGAGGAGGCGCCTAGTACGTATTTAGTTTGGAGCGTAATGGAGATGGGTGCATGGTCTGAGATTAATATTGGTTCTATGCTAGTATCTGTGATTTTGTCTGATAGTGTGTCAGAGACGAAAAAGTAGTCTAAGCGAGAGAAGGAATTGAAGGTAGCGGAGTAGTACGTGTAATCAAGTTCTATAGGGTTATGAAGTCTCCAAATGTCAACCAGACCCAGCTGATTAGACAAGTATGTCAGATTAGTCTTTGGAAGGGCATATTTGCAAGAGGAAGTTGTTTTCCTATCTAGCACTACAGACGAGACTAGATTCATGTCGCCTCCTAGAATAATAGGGGTGTCCGTGTAAGGTCGCAATAGGTTGATGAGTTTTACGTAGAACGACTTATCATAGTTAGTGGGGGCATAGATGTTACAAAGTATGTATCTAGATCCTTCCAACGTAATGTCTAAAATGATAAATCTACCTTGTGTGTCAATTTTCTGGCTATGTATCTCATAAGAGATCCCTTTGCGGATAAGGATAGCTACCCCTCTCGCTTTTGATGTGTAAGAAGACGAAGCAACCATCTTCTGGCGAAGCATGGAAAGCTTTAAGTGTTCATCTGGAGTCAGATGTGTCTCCTGTAACAGGATTATATCGGCCTTTACTTTGTTCATGTAAGTAAGTATTCGTCTACGTTTGACAGGGTAATGTATACCTCTTACGTTCCATGAGTAAATTTTTAGGTGGTCAGCCATGATCGAAGAAAGGAGGTGGAAGAGGTATCACAAAAATTGAAAGGCCACATTTGTAGTGCACATCATCAATAAGGAACATTGGCATATACATACGTAATGGTGTCAATAGTACAACTATAATGGGTGTATTCCTCCAGCTCCCTAGAGGGAAAGGGATAAAAAAGACAGGGAAGAGGAAAAAGAAAAGATAGACAGAACAGAGAACATAGAAAAATATCAAAGAAATGAAACGGCGGTGAAACAAATGCATCACAACCATAACATAACTGGCTGCAGCAACCGTGGACACTCCCCAATCACAGGAGTGGGAGATATAAGAACAAACAGTGTGACCTCACCGTCCTCTAATTGTAGTAGGAGCCTCAATATCCAGAGACATCATTAGGGGAAGGTGTAGGCCTATCAAGAATTAACTAGAAAATACGTCTACAGGTATTACATAGTAAACTCTATGTGAGCAATCAGATATCCATAGCAACAAGAGAACATAATATATAAGCCTATAACATAATGATAATAACACAGCCTATGTAAACGGGTATAGGCCAGCAGCATGGGAAAGTGGATGAGTGTACCCCCAAGACTATACTAAATCGTGGAAGCCAGACAATTGACCCACTCAATGGGTCCTAAGGGTCTTAATGAGCTTTGACCCCCTAACTGTCTAATACCTGTTACGACATATATTAAAAGAGGACATGACCCTGGGCTATGAGGTGGAAATCAGAATCTAGCGTCCTGAGCAAGTAATCATTCATTGTCGTCCATCGCACTGGATTCCGGGGGATCCCTTTCCCTTGATACGAATGCTTTTGCGTCATCCACATTTGTAAAGTCCTTCGGGCCTTGAGATGAGAATATACGTAGGCGGGCCGGATAGAGTAATGCAAACTTCATGCCCGATTGTATCAGTTGTGAACAGACAGCAGACATTTCGCGACGGGCTCTGGATACTTCCGCGGAATAGTCTTGGAAAAGGAATATTCTTTGGTCTTCCCACTTTAGTGTGCCCCTGGATCTTGCCGCGGACCAAATTAGTTCCTTGTGGCGGAAATTTAAACACCGAAATATTACCGGACGGGGTCGTGCTTGATTGGATTCCCTCGGTGGTCCCAGACGGTGTGCCCTCTCTATTTCTAAGGCGGATAATTCTTCCGGAATTCCAAGTAGGACGGGCAGATCTGAAAGCAGGAATTTGAGTAGGTCGGGGCCTTTAACGGATTCTCTGAGGCCCACTATCCTCAAATTATTTCGTCTCGAACGATTTTCGAGATCATCTAGTTTGGACATCATATGCTGCCGAGACGATGACAGGTGTGACACTTGTTGTTTTAGGTCCGCGATCTCCTGAAAGTTAGCTCCTATGCGGTTTTCATTAATAGAAATTTTTCTCGACATGGAATGTAACTCCGATTTAATATCGGAGACTGCCGACATAAGCTTGTCGGCTTGTGTCTGAAGTAAGGGTTCCACTGTTTCCTTGATAGCTTTTACAATCTCCGCGTAGGAGGGAGGAGTGGGGGGGGCTTTTGGTGGCATGGTGTCCAACTCCTCAGATTGTAGTATAGAGATGTCGCAAGGATCCGGAGGGGAGGGTAGAACTGGAGAATGAGCAAATCTCTTAGCACCGCCTCTGAGACGTTGAGGTTGAGGGGCCGACAAGGTAATGAATTTGTCCATAACACATCCAAGGAGCTCAATTAATTACAATCTGACAGGGCGGAAGACGGTCGGTATCACTCCCCGCAAGAGAGGCATCCACGGTTACCGCTAGGTGGAAGACATCATTCCATATATATCACATCAGGGTGAGGAGAGGGATACATAATGTATACACCACTGTGTGCAGGACTATGTGATAGAGCGTATATAGCTACAAGGGCAGCGACCCGTCCAGCAGCGCCGCTTCAGACCCAGAGAGACAAATATACTCTTGACTTTGGAGGAGATATAGCACAAAACAGGGTGGGTGGGGGGTGTGTGAAGGTGGTATCACACTATGGTGTATGGTGTACGGCTGGCATCAGCTAAAGCTCCACATAGAAGTTGGGAGCAATGCAAATTGCAAAAAGAGATAAAATATAGTCTTTTATGAGATGGCAGGCTCAGTATAATCTATTTAGGCAGCTCTGTTATTAATATAATTGCCCTGGGGATCAGAGGACCTGCAGCATCAGACAGAGAAAATGAATGGTGTACTTAGCTGAATTTATGTATTTGAGTAGCCAGGAGATAGGTTAGGTTAGAGGGGAGAACGTCCTGTCAGCCAGACAGAGTCACCAGATGCTGGGCTTATAATGTCACCTCACACTGCAGTACCCAAGATGGCTGCCTCCTCCATGTACTCACAGCTAGAGGGATTCGTCCGTGCGGCTCTCGTTGTTCCCAGCCGCCAGAGGAAGGTCCAGGTAGGGTATAGGCTCAATGCAGGGAGCCCAGATCGTCAGCCCGTCCTTACAGGTGAGCTCCGTAGCCCGCGCGTGGTCTCGGCGTCTGGTCCGGATGTCTTCAAAATCGAGGCCCCGGCTTTATTCAGAAGGGAGGGCCGCAATCCGCAGACTCGGACAGAGCTTTGCCCCGGTTCCGCGGCGCACTCCCTTCGATACTGGAGCTCCGGATGATGAGCTGGGGCTCTGATAATTGTGCTCACCTCCCGCGCCGCCGCAGGACCGGAAGTGCAGCCCCGCGGGTCCCTCCGTCTCCTCTCCGCTCGGGCGCCGGGCAACAGCAGGGCTTGGACACCGCACCAGTCCTTTCACAGAGGGGGTCCCAGCGGTCTCGCGGCACACGGGGGCGAGGGGGATCCACACGCTCCGGCCGTCGTAAGTCGATCCGGCTCCCTCTCCGCCCACGAAGCCTCCCGGCGGGCTCTGGCCGAAAATCCAGCCTGCGGCTCCGGCACCCGGCACAGGCCCCAACCCGCAAAGACCGCAAAAGCGATCTCCCGGCTCCGCGACCAAGTGCCCAGGTAACCAGAGCACCAGGGGGGATTGCAGGGGCAGGAATGGGACAGCAGAGATGATTATAGCTGGGGAATTTAGATGATTTTAGCAGGAGCTCTGCTTCCCTGCTTCCAGCCGTCTCCCCAGTCAGGCCACGCCCCCCCCTGGCTCACGCGGTCACATGATCTTAAGCAGAACCAGGAAGTGCTTGTAACAATTTATGGTGTAAAATACATGAAATAAATAGTAAAAGTAAATTTAAAATACATATACACTTGTCTCTATTAATTTACAATTATCTAAGCTGGATATAATTTTATTTCACTCATTATATAAGGATTGTAATTAAACACAGCTGTAATCAGTGGGCAATCAGCACAGCCTTTAAAAAGGGCATTTACACAGTGGACACATACACCTTGATAAAGCTGTTGACACAGCGAAACGCGTCGGTTTTAAGGAGCCTGTCATCACAGATACTACATCTATCCTGGAATACGCCTAGAAGTCCGCCTACGATCTCTAATGGGGAACTTGTTGCTGTCCGAGAAAGGAGCACAGGACCAAGCTTACCAACAGGACTGCAATTGTCCAGAAGCAATCAAAGGTCATTCCATCTCACTCCATATGGACTAAACACTTCATAACAAGTGGTATTTATATCCCCTGGACTGTGGCATTTCTTCCAAGGATTACAAATAGGAGACTGTGTGTGGCTTCCTTATGTGGTAATATACCAAACATTTTACTGTGCTGTGTTTGCCCTTTTTCTGTTCACATTTATATTAATTTTTATCTAATATTTTACATGTTATTTGCTAGTTGCAACTAGATCTTTTAAGGTTACAAAATAAAAAAATAAGATTTTACTCACCGGTAAATCTATTTCTCGTAGTCCGTAGTGGATGCTGGGGACTCTGTAAGGACCATGGGGAATAGCGGCTCCGCAGGAGACTGGGCACAGCTAAGAAAGCTTTAGGACTACCTGGTGTGCACTGGCTCCTCCCACTATGACCCTCCTCCAGACATCAGTTAGGATACTGTGCCCGGAAGAGCTGACACAATAAGGAAAGGATTTTGAATCCCGGGTAAGACTCATACCAGCCACACCAATCACACCGTATAACTCGTGATATTATACCCAGTTAACAGTATGAACATTACAGAGCCTCTCAACAGATGGCTCAACAATAACCCTTTTAGTTAACGATAACTATATACAAGTATTGCAGACAGTCCGCACTTGGGACGGGCGCCCAGCATCCACTACGGACTACGAGAAATAGATTTACCGGTGAGTAAAATCTTATTTTCTCTGACGTCCTAGTGGATGCTGGGGACTCCGTAAGGACCATGGGGATTATACCAAAGCTCCCAAACGGGCGGGAGAGTGCGGATGACTCTGCAGCACCGAATGAAAGAACGCAAGGTCCTCCTCAGCCAGGGTATCAAATTTGTAGAATTTTGCAAACGTGTTTGCCCCTGACCAAGTAGCAGCTCGGCAAAGTTGTAAAGCCGAGACCCCTCGGGCAGCCGCCCAAGATGAGCCCACCTTCCTTGTGTAATGGGCTTTTACAGATTTAGGGTGCGGCAGTCCAGCCGCAGAATGTGCAAGTTGAATCGTGCTACAGATCCAGCGAGCAATAGTCTGCTTAGAAGCAGGAGCACCCAGCTTGTTGGGTGCATGCAGGATAAATAGCGAGTCAGTTTTCCTGACTCCAGCCGTCCTGGAAACATATACTTTTCAGGGCCCTGACTACGTCCAGTAACTTGGAATCCTCCAAGTCCCAAGTAGCCGCAGGCACCACAAGAGGTTGGTTCACATGAAAAACTGATACCACCTTAGGAAGGAATTGGGAACGAGTCCTCAATTCCGCCTTTCCCATATAAAATACAGATAAGGGCTTTTGTATGACAAAACCGCCAATTCTGATACATGCCTGGCCGACGCCAAGGCCCACAGAATGACCACTTTCCACGTGAGGTATTATAGCTCCACGGATTTAAGTGGCTCAACCCAATGCGACTTCAGGAAATCCAACACCACGTTGAGATCCCACGGTGCCACTGGAGGCACAAACGGGGGCTGACTATGCAGCACTCCCTTAACAAAAGTCTGAACTTCAGGCAGTGAAGCCAGTTCCATTTTGGAAGAAAATCGATAGAGCCGAAATCTGGACCTTAATGGAACCCAATTGTAGGCCCATAGTCACCTCTGACTGTAGGAAGTGCAGAAATCGACCTAGCTGAAATTTCTCCTTTGGGGCCTTCCTGGCCTCACAGTACGCAACATATTTCCGCCATATGCGGTGATAATGGTTTGCGTTCACTTCTTTCCTAGCTTTAATTAGCGTAGGGATAACTTCCTCCGGAATTCCCTTTTCCTTCAGGATCCGGCGTTCAACCGCCTTGCCATCCAACGCAGCCGCGGTACGTCTTGGAACAGACAGGCCCCCTGCTGCAGCAGGTCCTGTCTGAGCGGCAGAGGCCATGGGTCCTCTGAGATCATTTCTTGGAGTTCTGGTTACCAAGCTCTTCTTGGCCAATCCGGAACAATGAGTATAGTTCTTACTCCTCTCCTTCTTATTATTCTCATTACCCTGGGTAAGAGAGGCAGAGAAGGGAACACATACACCGACTGGTACACCCACGGTGTTACCAGAGCGTCCACAGCTATCGCCTGAGGGTCCTTGACCTGGCGCAATATCTTTGTAACTTTTAGTTGAGGCGGGACGCCATCATGTCCACCTGTGGCCTTTCCCAACGGTGTACAATCATTTGGAAGACTTCTGGATGAAGTCCCCACTCTCCCGGGTGGAGGTCGTGTCTTCTGAGAAAGTCTGCTTCTCAGTTGTCCACTCCGGGAATGAACACTGCTGACAGTGCTAACACATGATTTTCAGCCCATCGGAGAATCCTTGTGGCTTCTGCCATCGCCATCCTGCTTCTTGTGCCGCCCTGTCGTTTACATGAGCGACCGCCGTGATGTTGTCTGACTGGATCAGCACCGGCCGGTGTTGAAGCAGGGGTCTAGCCTGACTTAGGGCATTGTAAATGGCCCTTAGTTCCAGAATATTTATGTGTAGGGAAGTCTCCTGACTTTTCCATAGCCTTGGAAGTTTCTTCCCTGTGTGACTGCCCCCCAGCCTCGAAGGCTGGCATCCGTGGTCACCAGGACCCAGTCCTGTATGCCGAATCTGCGGCCCCCTAGAAGATGAGCACTATGCAGCCACCACAACAGCGACACCCTGGCCCTTGGAGACAGGGTTATCCGCCGATGCATCTGAAGATGCGACCCGGACCACATGTCCAACAGATCCTACTGGAAAATCCTTGCATGGGACCTGGCGAATGGAATTTCTTCGTAAGAAGCTACCATCCTTCCCAGGGCTCGCGTGCATTGATGCACCGACACCTGTATACGTATTAGGAGGTCTCTGTCTAGAGACGACAACTCCTTGGACTTCTCCTCCGGGAGAAACCCTTTTTATCCTGTTCTGTGTCCAGAACCATACTCAGGAACAGTAGACGCGTCGTAGGAACCAGCTGCGACTTTGGGATATTCAGAATCCAGCCGTGCTGTTGTAGCACTTCCCGAGATAGTGCTACTCCGCCGAACAACTGCTCCCTGGACCTCGCCTTTATAAGGAGATCGTCCAAGTACGGGATAATTATTTTGGCCATTACCTTGGTAAATACCTCGGTGCCGGGGACAGACCAATGGCAACGTCTGGAATTGGTAATGACAATCCTGTACCACAATTTTGAGGTACTCCTGGTGAAGAGGGTAAATAGGGACATGCAGGTAAGCATCCTTGATGTCCAGTGATACCATGAAATTCTCCAGGCTTGCAATAATCGCCCTGAGCGATTCCATTTCGAACTTGAACCTTCATATATAAGTGTTCAAGGCTTTCAATTTTAGAATGGGTCTTACCGAACCGTCTGGTTTCGGTACCACAACATTTTGGAATAGTAACCCCGGCCTTGTTGAAGGAGGGGTACCTTGATTTCACCTGCTGGAAGTACAGCTTGTGAATTGCCGCCAGTACTACCTTTCTCCGAGGGCAGCAGGCAAGGCTGATGTGAGGTAACGGCGAGGGGGAGTCGCCTCGAACTCCAGCCTGTATCCCTGTGATACTATTTGCAGAACCTAGGGATCCACCTGTGGGCAAACCCACTGGTCCCTGAAGTTAACGAGACGCGCCCCTACCGCACCTGTCTCCACCTGTGGAGCCCCAACGTCATGCGGTGGACTCAGAGGAAGCGGGGGAAGATTTTTGATCCTGGGAACTGGCTGCTGGTGCAGCTTTTTCCTTCTTCCCTTGTCTCTGTGCAGAAAGGAAGTGCCTTTGACCCGCTTGCTTTTCTGAAGCCGAAAGGACTGTACCTGGTTTCTTAGGCTGTGAGGAAACCTGAGGTAAAAAATTTTTCTTCCCAGCTGTTGCTGTGGATACGAGGTCCCAGAGACCATCCCCAAACAATTCCTCACCCTTATAAGGCAGAATCTCCATGTGCCTTTTTATAGGCAGCATCACCTGTCCACTGCCGGGGGTTTCTAATACCCTCCTGGCAGAATGGACATTGCATTAATTCTGGATGCCAGCCGGCAAATATCCCTCTGTGCATCCTTTATATATAAGACGACGTCTTTAATATGCTCTATGTTAGCAAACTATTATCCCTGTCTTAGAGTATTATTATCTGACAGGGTATCAGACCCCGCTGCAGCAGCACTATTTATGCTGAGGCAATTGCAGGTCTCAATATATAACCTGAGTGTGTATATACAGACTTCAGGATAGCCTCCTGCTTTTTATCAGCAGGCTCCTTCAAGGTGGCCGTATCCTAAGACGGCAGTGCCACCTTTTTTGACAAACGTGTGAGCGCCTTATCCACCCTAAGGGATATCTCCCAACGTGACCTATCCTCTGGCGGGAAAGGGTACGCCATCAGTAACTTTTTAGAAATTACCAGTTTCTTATTGGGGGAACCCACGCTACTTTACACACTTCATACATTCATCTGATGGGGGAACAAAACACTGGCTGCTTTTTCTCCCCAAAAATAAAACCCCTTTTATGTGGTACTTGGGTTCATGTCAGAAATGCGTAACACATTTTTCATTGCCGAGATCATGTAACGGATGTTCCTAGTGGATTGTGTATATGTCTCAACCTCGTCGACACTGGAGTCAGACTCCGTGTCGACATCTGTGTCTGCCATCTGAGGTAACGGGCGCTTTTTTGAGCCCCTGATGGCCTTTGAGACGCCTGGGCAGGCGCGGGCTGAGAAGCCGGCTGTCCCACAGCTGTTTTACGTCATCCAGCCTTGTAAGGAGTTGACATTGTCGGTTAATACCTTCCACCTATCCATCCACTCTGGTGTCGGCCCCACCGGGGACGACATCCCATTTATCGGCCTCTGCTCCACCTCCACGTAACCTTCCTCATCCCACATGTCGACACAGCCGTACCGACACACAGCACACACACAGGGAATGCTCTGACTGAGGACAGGACCCCACAAAGTCCTTTGGGGAGACAGAAAGAGAGTATGCCAGCACACACCAGAGCGCTATATAATGCAGGGATTAACACTATAACTGAGTGATTTTTCCCCCAATAGCTGCTTGTATAAACAATATTGCGCCTAAATTTAGTGCCCCCCCTCTCTTTATAACCCTTTGAGCCTGAAAACTACAGGGGAGAGCCTGGGGAGCTGTCTTCCAGCTGCACTGTGAAGAGAAAATGGCGCCAGTGTGCTGAGGGAGATAGCTCCGCCCCTTTTTCGCGGACTTTTCTCCCGCTTTTTTATGGATTCTGGCAGGGGTATTTATCACATATATAGCCCTGGGACTATATATTGTGATATATTTACCAGCCAAGGTGTTTTTATTGCTGCTCAGGGCGCCCCCCCCCCCCCAGCGCCCTGCACCCTCAGTGACCGGAGTGTGAAGTGTGTATGAGGAGCAATGGCGCACAGCTGCAGTGCTGTGCGCTACCTTGGTGAAGACTGATGTCTTCTGCCGCCGATTTTCCGGACTCTTCTTGCTTCTGGCTCTGTAAGGGGGCCGGCGGCGCGGCTCTGGGACCGAACATCAATGGCCGGTTCCATGCGGTCGATCCCTCTGGAGCTAATGGTGTCCAGTAGCCTAAGAAGCCCAAGCTACCACCAGTTAGGTAGGTTCGCTTCTTCTCCCCTTAGTCCCTCGCTGCAGTGAGTCTGTTGCCAGCAGATCTCACTGTAAAATAAAAAACCTAAAATATACTTTCTCTCTAGGAGCTCAGGAGAGCCCCTAGTGTGCATCCAGCTCAGCCGGGCACAGGATTCTAACTGAGGTCTGGAGGAGGGTCATAGTGGGAGGAGCCAGTGCACACCAGGTAGTCCTAAATCTTTCTTAGCTGTGCCCAGTCTCCTGCGGAGCCGCTATTCCCCATGGTCCTTACGGAGTCCCCAGCATCCACTAGGACGTCAGAGAAAGATATATTGTTTTATATCCAGTTTTTAGCGCTGTACACTTTTTCCTTTACACTAATTTCTTAGGGACTAACTATCCCTTGAACAGCTGCTTCAGGTCAAACACCTTATTTCTAAGCGCCGGGCCTTTTTACTTTGGTAAACCTTCCTTACGTAATCAGAAGACAGGAGAGTCGGCGTGCATTAGCGGAGTGAAGAGGACGGGTGGGAGAGTAAAGGGAGATAAGGTCAGAGATGTAGATGTGAGAGGAGTGGGTGAGGGCTTTGTAAGTGAGTGTGAGAAGCTTGAATTGGATAGTGAAAGGGAAGGGAAGCCAGTGAAGGTCTTGTAGGAGAGGGGAGGAGGACGTAGTGCGTTTGGTGAGGAAGATGAGCCGGGCAGCAGCATTGAGGATAGATTGGAGAGGAGAGAGGTGTATGTCAGGGAGGCCAGTGAAGGGCTTGTAGGAGAGGAGAGGTGGACGTAGTGCGTTTGGTGAGGAAGATGAGCCGGGCAGCAGCATTGAGGATAGATTGGAGAGGAGAGAGGTGTATGTCAGGGAGGCCAGTGAAGGGCTTGTAGGAGAGGAGAGGTGGACGTAGTGCGTTTGGTGAGGAAGATGAGCCGGGCAGCAGCATTGAGGATAGATTGGAGAGGAGAGAGGTGTATGTCAGGGAGGTCAGTAAAGGTCTTGTAGGAGAGGAGAGGTAGACGTAGTGCGTTTGGTGAGGAAGGTGAGCCGGGCAGCAGCATTGAGGATAGATTGGAGAGGAGAGAGGTGTATGTCAGGGAGGCCAGTAAAGGTCTTGTAGGAGAGGGGAGGTGGACGTAGTGCGTTTGGTGAGGAAGATGAGCCGGGCAGCAGCATTGAGGATAGATTGGAGAGGAGAGAGGTGTATGTCAGGGAGGCCAGTAAAGGTCTAGTAAGAGAGGGGAGGTGGACGTAGTGCGTTTGGTGAGGAAGATGAGCCGGGCAGCAGCATTGAGGATAGATTGGAGTAGAGAGAGGTAATTGTCAGGGAGGTCAGTCAGTAGGAGATTACAGTAGTCCAGTCTGGAGATGACCAGTGAGTGGATGAGGGTCTTAGTGGCATCCTTGGTGAGAAAGGGTCTGATCCTGGCAATATCATCATGATGTACATACATTTATACTGTCTCATACATTTGTTTTATTTTATCATGTTACCCATGTGTTTAGAATACCAATATAGTTATTGATACTAGTCTCTGCATTCCTCATTGTTTAGTCTACATTAGTTCCTGATCTTTGCTTCCTTTAATACTCTATTCTGAGGCTGCAGCACAGGTACAATTACAGGGGGTTCCGATTGCCCAGAAGCCCCTCTTCACGCCAACTGGTTGTGTGAAGAGGAATTGTTAGGGGAACAGGCAGCGGGCTTGTTGTGAGACACTGTGATTTTCTGACTGTGTGGGGGGGGGGGGGGTTATTCAATTAGTGACATTTTTTCACCTAGGCAAAAAAAGTAACTTTTCGTTATTTTTTTAGGGCAAATGGGGAATCGTGCTATGCAATAGCAGGGCCACTTTTTCGCCTAAGCGAAACATTTGGCAGGAGTGAAAAACACGTGGATCAGCAAATTTACGTGTTTTCGCACCTGTGCCAGCGAAAACACAGCCCGTTTTTCACCAATGCCTTTCCACTAAAGAGAAAAAAAGAAAAAGGAGTGAAAGGCATTGGCAAAAATGCCTTAAAAATGGGTGAAAACGGCCCGCAATTGAATACGCAGGGGGGTAAATTCAATAGCTCAGAAAATGACGGAGCTAATTGAATACCCCCCTGTGAGTACTTTGGATATGCTTATGGTTGTGACAAGGGCATTAGGTCCTACCACTCTGACAGAGGGAATCTGTACTGTTTAGTTAGAGCCTAGATTTATTTTGATGTTTTCTGTTCAGTATGTAAAACTAGCTAAGGCTAGACTGCACAAAATCCTGGACTGTTGTGCTGTTTCCTGGCTGCTGTGCCTTTAGAGGTGCCCATCTATCCCTGGAGATTACACCCCTATATGTATGTAGCGACAGGATTGTGCGAAAATTTCATTTGCACGGGCGTTCGCAAGCTGATTGACAGGAGGAGGCTGTTTGTGGGTGGTAACTGCCCATTTTCTGGGAGTGTCGGGAATAACGCAGGTGCGCCAATGCGTTTTCAGGGCGGGTGTGACGTCAGCTCCGGCCCCGATCAGCCCGTTCTCATCGCTCTGTAGGAGTAAGTCCTGGGCTGCGCACACACTGGTAAAAACCATTAAGTGTGAGTGCGGTGCGGACGGATTTGCAGCTGTCCGCTGACTGAGGGACATTTGTAGCACGGCGTACACATGGGATTGCACACTTGCACGGCGAATATACACCCCCCTTGGGCGGCGACTATGTGATCGCAGGACAGCAAAGTTAGCAGCCCAGCGATCAGGTCCCCCAATGTGCAATGTAACACCTTAGATTAATGGGACATTTGCCTCAGCTGTAGCCTGTGTTCATTTACCATAGTATATCTGTAGATTCTGCGTTCCAATACTCAAACTGTTCCGATCTCTAAGCGTTTTCAAAATGAACAGTTAAAAAAACATTTGAACAACATCAAGAAAGAGCTCAGGAACATTCTGTGGACTCACCACACCTCTGCAATGAGATCACCAGGCCTGAAACCCCTCTGGTAGTAGTAGGCCTTTCTCCTTCCATGGTCACCTGCACAGGTGTTCTTACCATGTCCCTATTTATATTCTTCCTGCATACATCCACCTCACTCTGTGCTATTCCTGGATGTGTACCTCCACTGTGTGCTAATCCTGGATGTGTACCTCCACTGTGTGCTATTCCTGGATGTGTACCTCCACTGTGTGCTATTCCTGTGATGTGTACCTCCACTGTGTGCTATTCCTGGATGTGTACCTCCACTGTGTGCTATTCCTGGGATGTGTACCTCCACTGTGTGCTATTCCTGGATGTGTACCTCCACTGTGTGCTATTCCTGGATGTGTACCTCCACTGTGTGCTATTCCTGTGATGTGTACCTCCACTGTGTGCTATTCCTGGATGTGTACCTCCACTGTGTGCTATTCCTGTGATGTGTACCTCCACTGTGTGCTATTCCTGTAATGTGTACCTCCACTGTGTGCTATTCCTGTGATGTGTACCTCCACTGTGTGCTATTCCTGTAATGTGTACCTCCACTGTGTGCTATTCCTGTGATGTGTACCACCACTGTGTGCTATTCCTGTAATGTGTACCTCCACTGTGTGCTATTCCTGTGATGTGTACCTCCACTGTGTGCTATTCCTGTGATGTGTACCTCCACTGTGTGCTATTCCTGTGATGTGTACCTCCACTGTGTGCTATTCCTGGATGTGTACCTCCACTGTGTGCTATTCCTGTGATGTGTACCTCCACTGTGTGCTATTCCTGGATGTGTACCTCCACTGTGTGCTATTCCTGGGATGTGTACCTCCACTGTGTGCTATTCCTGGATGTGTACCTCCACTGTGTGCTATTCCTGGATGTGTACCTCCACTGTGTGCTATTCCTGTGATGTGTACCTCCACTGTGTGCTATTCCTGTGATGTGTACCTCCACTGTGTGCTATTCCTGTAATGTGTACCTCCACTGTGTGCTATTCCTGTGATGTGTACCTCCACTGTGTGCTATTCCTGTAATGTGTACCTCCACTGTGTGCTATTCCTGTGATGTGTACCACCACTGTGTGCTATTCCTGTGATGTGTACCTCCACTGTGTGCTATTCCTGTGATGTGTACCCCACTGTGTGCTATTCCTGTAATGTGTACCTCCACTGTGTGCTGTTCCTGTAATGTGTACCTCCACTGTGTGCTATTCCTGTGATGTGTACCCCACTGTGTGCTGTTCCTGTAATGTGTACCTCCACTGTGTGCTATTCCTGTAATGTGTACCTCCACTGTGTGCTATTCCTGTGATGTGTACCTCCACTGTGTGCTATTCCTGTAATGTGTACCTCCACTGTGTGCTATTCCTGTGATGTGTACCTCCACTGTGTGCTATTCCTGTAATGTGTACCTCCACTGTGTGCTATTCCTGTAATGTGTACCTCCACTGTGTGCTATTCCTGTAATGTGTACCTCCACTGTGTGCTATTCCTGTAATGTGTACCTCCACTGTGTGCTGTTCCTGTAATGTGTACCTCCACTGTGTGCTATTCCTGTAATGTGTACCTCCACTGTGTGCTATTCCTGTAATGTGTACCTCCACTGTGTGCTATTCCTGTAATGTGTACCTCCACTGTGTGCTATTCCTGGATGTGTACCTCCACTGTGTGCTATTCCTGTAATGTGTTCCTCCACTGTGTGCTATTCCTGTAATGTGTACCTCCACTGTGTGCTATTCCTGTGATGTGTACCTCCACTGTGTGCTATACCTGTAATGTGTACCTCCACTGTGTGCTATTACTGTAATGTGTACGTCCACTGTGTGCTATTCCTGTATTGTGTACCTCCACTGTGTGCTATTCCTGTAATGTGTACCTCCACTGTGTGCTATTCCTGTATTGTGTACCTCCACTGTGTGCTATACCTGTAATGTGTACCTCCACTGTGTGCTGTTCCTGGGATGTGTACCTCCACTGTGTGCTATTCCTGGGATGTGTACCTCCACTGTGTGCTATTCCTGTGATGTGTACCTCCACTGTGTGCTATTCCTGTGATGTGTACCTCCACTGTGTGCTATTCCTGTGATGTGTACCTCCACTGTGTGCTATTCCTGTAATGTGTACCTCCACTGTGTGCTATTCCTGTGATGTGTACCTCCACTGTGTGCTATACCTGTAATGTGTACCTCCACTGTGTGCTATTCCTGGGATGTGTACCTCCACTGTGTGCTATACCTGTAATGTGTACCTCCACTGTATACATTCCTGGGATGTGTACCTCCACTGTGTGCTATTCCTGGGATGTGTACCTCCACTGTGTGCTATTCCTGGGATGTGTACCTCCACTGTGTGCTATTCCTGTAATGTGTACCCCGCCAGAGTGACCTGCGCAGTGAGCCCCAGATGGCTGCCTCTGATGGTTCCTCTGTGGGCAGGATGTGCCTCATGTGGATCTTTCAGTCCAGTGTATATCATACTACAACACATGTGTCAGTTTTCCCATGTATGTATTGGGCCCTTGTATGGCTCACCTCCTAGTGTAACCTTTGTAGTGCGCCCAACATGGCTGCCTCATCTGGTGCACTCGTGGATGGGATGATAAATACATGGACCTGGTGGTTTCGTTGGGGCGCTACTCTGAACGTTAGGACACTGCAATCACCCCCATTTTGTGTCATCTCTTCTAGGGGTGTCCTATTCCACCCAGGGTAATCCTACACAGTGCGCCCAAGATGGCTGCCGCACCTGGTACCCTATGAGGGTGGAATACACATCCCCTGGAGGATATTACCCAATATGCCTACACCAATCCTGTATTATGATTACTCTACACGTTCTAGGTTTTCATTTTTATGTCTTTGTGGCCTGTGTATTGCTGTATTAATCTTCTGTGTAACTATTACTATTATTACAGTGTAACTGCACTATGTGTCTGGCGGCCGTCACAATCACCTCCTCCTGGGGATTTTCTTCATTGGCCCGTGGCCCGCTACACCGCAGATATCACTGTTTGGTAGCAAAGCTGAGCAAGAAGTAATGTCCATGACCTGGTTTCCCTATATACAAATACATGATCACTGGGAGTGACTGGGAGTGTCGGGGGGTGACTGGGAGTGAGGAGGGGTGACGGAAGTGACTGGGGGTGACGGGGAGTGACGGGGGGTGACTGGGAGTGACGGGGGGTGACTGGGAGTGATGAGGGTGACTGGGAGTGACGGGCGGTGACTAGGGAGTGACGGGGAGTGACTGGCGGTGACTAGGGAGTGACTGGGAGTGATGGGGGTCCTGTATGAAACAGCAGCACAGCCGTTACAATGCTCAGTCTCAGAAAGCAGGAAGATGGTGTGTTGCTATGAGTAACGGATTGGGGGTTACATACCTGGTAGATCTCTCCCTCGTGCTCACACTCACAATGAGCGGGACTGACACACGTGTCCGTGCTGCTCCGATACAGCCCGGCCTCGCACACACAACCACTGCGGGCCCCACTGCTACAATTCCTCCAGGGTTCCTCATACACTTCCTGACAGGTCCGCTCACAGAACTCAGCATCCGGGGAGTGTCGCCTCCATCTCTCCCCACTGGGGCAGCCTAAACCAAGGAGAAGGCAGTGAGCTGGTGTAGCGTAACTCGGAGCAGTGTATCAGGTGCAGTGTATGAGGTGGGTACAGTGTATGAGGTGCAGTGTGTGAGGTGGGTACAGTGTATGAGGTGAAGAGTGTGAGGTGGGTACGACAGGTGCAGTGTGTGAGGTGGGTACAGTGTATGAGGTGCAGTGTGTGAGGTGGGTACAGTGTATCAGGTGCAGTGTGTGAGGTGGGTACAGTGTATCAAGTGCAGTGAGTGAGGTGGGTACAGTGTATGAGGTGCAGTGTGTGAGACGGGTACAGTGTATGAGGTGCAGTGTGTGAGGCGGGTACAGTGTATGAGGTGCAGAGTGTGAGGTGGGTACGACAGGTGCAGTGTGTGAGGTGGGTACAGTGTATGAGGTGCAGTGTGTGAGGTGGGTACAGTGTATCAGGTGCAGTGAATGAGGTGGGTACAGTGTATCAGGTGCAGTGTGTGAGGTGGGTACAGTGTATCAGGTGCAGAGGTTGAGGTGGGTATGGCAGGTGCAGTGTGTGAGGTCTGTACAGTGTATGAGGTGGGTACAGTGTATGAGGTGCAGTGTGTGAGGTGAGTACAGTGTATCAGGTGCAGTGTGTGAGGTGAGTACAGTGTATCAGGTGCAGTGTGTGAGGTGGGTAGAGTGTATGAGGTGCAATGTGTGAGGTGGGTAGAGTGTATGAGGTGCAATGTGTGAGGTAGGTACAGTGTATGAGGTGCAGTGTGTGAGGTAGGTACAGTGTATGAGGTGCAGTGTGTGAGGTGGGTACAGTGTATGAGGTGCAGTGTGTGAGGTGGGTACAGTGTATCAGGTACAGTGTGTGAGGTGGGTACAGTGCATCAGGTGCAGTGTGTGAGGTGGGTACAGTGTATCAGGTGCAGTGTGTGAGGTGGGTACAGTGTATCAGCTGCAGTGTGTGAGGTGTGTACAGTGTATGAAGTGCAGTGTGTGAGGTGGGTACAGTGTATGAGGTGCAGTTGTGAGGTGGGTACAGTGTATCAGGTGCAGTGTGTGAGTTGGGTACAGTGCATCAGGTGCAGTATGTGAGGTGGGTACAGTGCATCAGGTGCAGTGTGTGAGGTGGGTACAGTGCATCAGGTGCAGTGTGTGAGGTGGGTACAGTGCATCAGGTGCAGTGAGTGAGGTGGGTACAGTGTATCAGATGCAGTGAATGAGGTGGGTACAGTGTATCAGGTGCAGTGTGTGAGGTGGGTACAGTGTATCAGGTGCAGTGTGTGAGGTGGGTACAGTGTATGAGGTGCAGTGAGTGAGGTGGGTACAGTGTATGAGGTGCAGTGAGTGAGGTGGGTACAGTGTATGAGGTGCAGTGAGTGAGGTGGGTACAGTGTATGAGGTGCAGTGTGTGAGGCGGGTACAGTGTATGAGGTGCAGTGTGTGAGGCGGGTACAGTGTATGAGGTGCAGTGTGTGAGGTGGGTACAGTGTATGAGGTGAAGTGTGAGGTGGGTACGACAGGTGCAGTGTGTGAGGTGGGTACAGTGTATGAGGTGCAGTGTGTGAGGTGGGTACAGTGTATCAGGTGCAGTGTGTGAGGTGGGTACAGTGTATCAGGTGCAGTGAGTGAGGTGGGTACAGTGTATGAGGTGCAGTGTGTGAGACGGGTACAGTGTATGAGGTGCAGTGTGTGAGGTGGGTACAGTGTATGAGGTGCAGAGTGTGAGGTGGGTACGACAGGTGCAGTGTGTGAGGTGGGTACAGTGTATGAGGTGCAGTGTGTGAGGTGGGTACAGTGTATGAGGTGCAGTGTGTGAGGTGGGTACAGTGTATGAGGTGCAGTGTGTGAGGTGGGTACAGTGTATCAGGTACAGTGTGTGAGTTGGGTACAGTGCATCAGGTGCAGTGTGTGAGGTGGGTACAGTGTATGAGGTGCAGTGTGTGAGGTGGGTACAGTGTATCAGGTGCAGTGTGTGAGGTGGGTACAGTGTATCAGGTGCAGTGTGTGAGTTGGGTACAGTGCATCAGGTGCAGTGTGTGAGGTGGGTACAGTGCATTAGGTGCAGTGTGTGAGGTGGGTACAGTGCATCAGGTGCAGTGTGTGAGGTGGGTACAGTGTATGAAGTGCAGTGTGTGAGGTGGGTAGGTGCAGTGTGTGAGGTGGGTACGGTGCATCATGTGTGGTGTGTGAGGTGGGTACGGTGCATCAGGTGCAGTTTGTGAGGTGGCTACAGTGTATCAGGTGCAGTGTGTGAGGTGGCTACAGTGTATCAGGTGCAGTGTGTGAGGTGGCTACAGTGTATTAGGTGCAGTGTGTGAGGTGGGTACAGTGTATCTGGTGCAGTGTGTGAGGTGGGTATGGTGTACCAGGTGCAGTGTGTGAGGTGGGTATGGTGTACCAGGTGCAGTGTGTGAGGTGGGTACGGTGTACCAGGTGCAGTGTGTTAGGTGGGTACAGTGTATAAGGTGCAGTGTGTTAGGTGGGTACAGTGTATAAGGTGCAGTGTGTTAGGTGGGTGCAGTGTTTAAGGTGCAGTGTGTTAGGTGGGTACGGTGTACCAGGTGCAGTGTGTGAGATGGGTACAGTGTATCAGCTGCAGTGTGTGAAGAGGGTACGGTGTATCAGCTGCAGTTTGTGAGGTGGGTACGGTGTATCAGGTGCAGTGTGTGAGGTGGGTACAGTGTACCAGGTGCAGTGTGTGAGGTGGGTACGGCGTATCAGCTGCAGTGTGTGAGGTGGGTACGGTGTATCAGGTGCAGTGTGTGAGGTGGGTACGGTGTATCAGGTGTAACTGTACAGCTTATGCAGTGTGTGTGGTGAATACATGGTATGAAGTGGGTACAGTGTATCAGATGCCATCAGACCAGTATATAACTCACTGCAGTCTGGGAGTTCGCATATCCTCTGGCGTGCCGGAGATCCTGTGCAATCCATCCCGTCATACATGCGGTGTTGAATCTGCCGTCGGTGTGAGATCTGGGTACCACTACCACATGTGACTGAGCATGGAGTCCAGTCTGACCACTGGGACCACTGGCAGTCCACTGGAAACAGAGAAATAAACATTCATAGACAGGAGAACACCGCGCAGTGACAGGAGAACACAGCGCAGTGACAGGAGAACACAGCGCAGTGACAGGAGAACACCGCGCAGTGACAGGAGAACACAGCGCAGTGACAGGAGAACACAGCGCAGTGACAGAAGAACACAGCGCAGAGACAGGAGAACACAGCGCAGTGACAGGAGAACGCTGTGCAGTGACAGGAGAACACAGCGCAGAGACAGAAGAACACAGCGCAGTGACAGGAGAACACAGCGCAGAGACAGAAGAACACCGCGCAGTGACAGGAGAACACCGCGCAGTGACAGGAGAACACAGCGCAGTGACAGGAGAACACAGCGCAGTGACAGGAGAACACAGCGCAGTGACAGGAGAACACCGCGCAGTGACAGGAGAACACCGTGCAGAGACAGGAGAACACCGTGCAGAGACAGGAGAACACAGCGCAGAGACAGAAGAACACAGCGCAGAGACAGGAGAACACAGCGCAGAGACAGGAGAACACAGCGCAGAGACAGGAGAACACAGCGCAGTGACAGGAGAACACAGCGCAGTGACAGGAGAACACCGCGCAGTGACAGGAGAACACAGCGCAGTGACAGGAGAACACAGCGCAGTGACAGAAGAACACAGCGCAGTGACAGGAGAACACAGCGCAGTGACAGGAGAACACAGCGCAGTGACAGAAGAACACAGCGCAGAGACAGGAGAACACAGCGCAGAGACAGGAGAACGCTGTGCAGTGACAGGAGAACACAGCGCAGAGACAGAAGAACACAGCGCAGAGACAGAAGAACACAGCGCAGTGACAGGAGAACACCGCGCAGTGACAGGAGAACACCGCGCAGTGACAGGAGAACACAGCGCAGTGACAGGAGAACACAGCGCAGTGACAGGAGAACACAGCGCAGTGACAGGAGAACACAGCGCAGTGACAGGAGAACACCGCGCAGTGACAGGAGAACACCGCGCAGTGACAGGAGAACACAGCGCAGTGACAGGAGAACACAGCGCAGTGACAGGAGAACACAGCGCAGTGACAGGAGAACACAGCGCAGTGACAGGAGAACACAGCGCAGAGACAGGAGAACACAGCGCAGAGACAGGAGAACACAGCGCAGAGACAGGAGAACACAGCGCAGTGACAGGAGAACACAGCGCAGAGACAGAAGAACACAGCGCAGAGACAGAAGAACACAGCGCAGAGACAGGAGAACACAGCGCAGAGACAGGAGAACACAGCGCAGAGACAGGAGAACACAGCGCAGAGACAGGAGAACACCGCGCAGTGACAGGAGAACACCGCGCAGTGACAGGAGAACACCGCGCAGTGACAGGAGAACACCGCGCAGTGACAGGAGAACACAGCGCAGTGACAGGAGAACACAGCGCAGTGACAGGAGAACACAGCGCAGTGACAGGAGAACACAGCGCAGTGACAGGAGAACACAGCGCAGAGACAGGAGAACACAGCGCAGAGACAGGAGAACACAGCGCAGAGACAGGAGAACACAGCGCAGTGACAGGAGAACACAGCGCAGAGACAGAAGAACACAGCGCAGAGACAGAAGAACACAGCGCAGAGACAGGAGAACACAGCGCAGAGACAGGAGAACACAGCGCAGAGACAGGAGAACACAGCGCAGAGACAGGAGAACACCGCGCAGTGACAGGAGAACACCGCGCAGTGACAGGAGAACACCGAGCAGTGACAGGAGAACACAGCGCAGTGACAGGAGAACACAGCGCAGAGACAGGAGAACACAGCGCAGTGACAGGAGAACACAGCGCAGAGACAGGAGAACACAGCGCAGTGACAGGAGAACACCGCGCAGTGACAGGAGAACACAGCGCAGAGACAGAAGAACACAGTGCAGTGACAGGAGAACACCGCGCAGTGACAGGAGAACACCGCGCAGTGACAGGAGAACACAGCGCAGAGACAGGAGAACACAGCGCAGAGACAGGAGAACACAGCGCAGTGACAGGAGAACACCGCGCAGTGACAGGAGAACACCGCGCAGTGACAGGAGAACACAGCGCAGTGACAGGAGAACACAGCGCAGTGACAGGAGAACACAGCGCAGTGACAGGAGAACACAGCGCAGAGACAGGAGAACACAGTGCAGTGACAGGAGAACATTGGCCCTCATTCTGAGTTGTTCGCTCGTTATTTTTCTTCGCATCGGTGCGATTTTCCGCTAACTGCGCATGCGCAATATTCGCACTGCGGCTGCGTCAAGTAAATTTGCTAAGAAGTTTGGTATTTTACTCACGGCATTACGAGGATTTTTCTTCGTTCTGCTGATCGTAATGTGATTGACAGGAAGTGGGTGTTTCTGGGCGGAAACTGGCCGTTTTATGGGAGTGTGTGAAAAAACGCTGGCGTTTTCAGGAAAAACGCGGGAGTGGCTGGAGAAACGGGGGAGTGCCTGGGCGAACGCTGGGTGTGTTTGTGACGTCAAACCAGAAACAAAACTGACTGAACTGATCGCAGTGTAGGAGTAAGTCTGGAGCTACTCAGAAACTGCACAGAAATTTCTATTCACAATTTTGCGAATCTTTCGTTCGCAATTCTGCTAAGCTAAGATTCACTCCCAGAGGGCGGCGGCTTAGCGTGTGCAAAGCTGCGAAAAGTGGCTAGCGAGCGAACAACTCGGAATGACGGCCATTGTGCAGTGACAGGAGAACACAGCGCAGTGACAGGAGAATGCCGCGCAGTGACAGGAGAACACTGTGCAGTGACAGGAGAACACTGTGCAGTGACAGGAGAACACAGTGCAGTGACAGGAGAACACTGTGCAGTGACAGGAGAACACTGTGCAGTGACAGGAGAACACAGCGCAGTGACAGGAGAACACAGCGCAGTGACAGGAGAACACAGCGCAGTGACAGGAGAATGCCGCGCAGTGACAGGAGAACACTGTGCAGTGACAGGAGAACACTGTGCAGTGACAGGAGAACACAGTGCAGTGACAGGAGAACACTGTGCAGTGACAGGAGAACACTGTGCAGTGACAGGAGAACACTGTGCAGTGACAGGAGAACACAGCGCAGTGACAGGAGAACACAGTGCAGTGACAGGAGAACACAGCGCAGTGACAGCAGAACATTGTGCAGGAGAACACAGTGCAGTGACAGGAGAACACCGCGCAGTGACAGGAGAACACCGCGCAGTGACAGGAGAACACCGCGCAGTGACAGGAGAAACTCAGCAAAACTGCACATGCATATGCACTGCAATTCGCAGGCGTGTCGTACGAGTACAAAGAGGATCGGTGCTGGGCGATGGATTTAATGAAGAATCCATTCGCACGGCCGATCGCAAGTAGACTGACAGGAAGAGGGCGTTTCTGGGTGTCAACTGACCGTTTTCTGGGAGTGGTTGGAAAAACGCAGGCGTGTCCAGGCGTTTGCAGGGCGGGTATCTGACGTCAATTCCGAGACCAGACAGGCTGAAGTGATCGCAGCGGCTGAGTAAGTTCTGGGCTACTCAGAAACTGCACAAAACTTTTTTGTACCGCTCGGCTACAAAAGTGTTCGCACACTAGCACAGCAAAAATACACTCCCCTATAGGCGGCGACTATCTGATCGCAGCGCTGCAAAAAGTAGCTAGCGAGCGATCAACTCGGCGTGATCCCCATTGTGCAGTGACAGGAGAACACCGCGCAGTGACAGGAGAACATTGAATGGTGTGCTGCCCTGGGGTGGTCGGGCCTGAGCCGACTTTGTGGGGTCCAAGCCCTGGACCTATGCTTAGTTAGGGACCTCCAGTAATAGAGCAGCCGTGAAGTGGCCTGGAGGCTTATCATATCTTTTGCAAAACATATGTAACGAAGAGCTCTAAATTTCCTATTATTACATAGTATATAGTTCTTCTTACTAACAGCCAGCAGAGTGCGTGGGAAAAATCCCTTTTGTATTTCCGCCCAGAAACACCCACTTCCTGTCAATCACACTCCGATCACTTCAACGATGAAAATTCTTCGTTCGGACATGAGTAAATCTACTAAGTTTTGTGCTAAAATACTTAGCGCATGCGCACTGCGTACCATGCGCATTTTTGCCTTAATCGCTCCGTTGCGAAAATCAGCAGCGAGCGAACAACTCGGAATGACACCCAGTGACAGGCGAGAACACTGTGCAGTGATAGGGGAACGTTGTGAAGTGACAGGCGAACATTGGGGGTCATTCTGACCCGATCGCACGCTGCAGTTTATCGCAGCATGTGATGAGTGACATCACACGCACCCGCTGCAGGCCAGTTAGCGGCGAATAGTTCCCGGCCAATACGCTAAAGCTGCGCTGGTCGGGAGCTACTGTCGCCGCTGTGCGATGCTTTTGCACTTCTGTGTTGGGGCGCCGGCACTGACATGCGGGGCGGACTAGCCCTGTGCTGAGCGTCCCCCCGCATGTCTACTGTCATGATCGGAGCCTTGCAAAATTTTGCAGGGCTGCGATCACCTCGGAAAGACCCCCATTGTGCAGTGACAGGAGAATGTAGTGCAGTGACAGGAGAACGCTGCGCAGTGACAGGAGACAGGAGAACCCTGCGCAGTGACAGGAGAATGTTGTGCAGTGACAGGAGAACCCTGCGCAGTGACAGTTGAACGTTGTGCAGTGACAGGAGAACCCTGCGCAGTGACAGGAGAACCCTGCGCAGTGACAGGAGAACCCTGCGCAGTGACAGGAGAATGTAGTTCAGTGACAAAAGAACCCTGCGCAGTGACAGGAGAATGTAGTGCAGCGACAGGAGAACACCGCGCAGAGACAGGAGAACCCTGTGCAGTGACAGGAGAACATTGTGCAGTGACAGGAGAACAGTGTGCAGTGACAGGAGAACACAGCGCAGTGACAGGAGAACATTGTGCAGTGACAGGAGAACGCCGGGCAGTGAAAGGAGAACACTGTGCAGTGACAGGAGAACACAGTGCAGTGACAGGAGAACATTGTGCAGTGACAGGAGAACGCCGTGCAGTGACAGGAGAATGCCGTGCAGTGACAGGAGAACAGTGTGCAGTGACAGGAGAACAGTGTGCAGTGACAGGAGAACAGTGTGCAGTGACAAGAGAACAGTGTGCAGTGACAGGAGAACACCGCGCAGTGACAGGAGAACGCTGTGCAGTGACAGGAGAACACTGTGCAGTGACAGGAGAACACTGTGCAGTGACAGGAGAACACTGTGCAGTGACAGGAGAACACAGTGCAGTGACAGGAGAACACTGTGCAGTGACAGGAGAACGCTGTGCAGTGACAGGAGAACGCTGTGCAGTGACAGGAGAACACAGTGCAGTGACAGGAGAACACAGTGCAGTGACAGGAGAACGCCATGCAGTGACAGGAGAACAGTGTGCAGTGACAGGAGAACAGTGTGCAGTGACAGGAGAACAGTGTGCAGTGACAGGAGAACGCAGTGCAGTGACAGGAGAACGCTGTGCAGTGACAGGAGAACGCTGTGCAGTGACAGGAGAACGCTGTGCAGTGACAGGAGAACGCTGTGCAGTGACAGGAGAACGCTGTGCAGTGACAGGAGAACGCTGTGCAGTGACAGGAGAACACTGTGCAGTGACAGGAGAACACTGTGCAGTGACAGGAGAACACAGTGCAGTGACAGGAGAACACAGTGCAGTGACAGGAGAACGCAGTGCAGTGACAGGAGAACGATGTGCAGTGACAGGAGAACACAGTGCAGTGACAGGAGAACAGACTGACAAATACTTTTACAGTAGTAATTCTATAATGTACAGAGAGATGTTACCATCGCAGGTATCTGCAGTGCAGGTGAAAGCGCCCATATGGCAGGTGCTAGAAGACAGAGACCGACATATTACACCATGCGTCCCCTATATACTGTATACAGCCCACTCTGGGGGTATATAAGCTGTGCCCTTTATATACTGTATACAGCCCACTCTGGTGGTATATAACCTGTGCCCTCTATATACTGTATATAGCCCACTCTGGTGGTATATAACCTGTGCCCTCTATATACTGTATACAGCCAACTCTGGTGGTATATAACCTGCGCCCTCTATATACTGTATACAGCCCACCCTAGTGATATATAACCTGTGCCCTCTATATACTGTATATAGCCCACTCTGGTGGTATATAACCTGCGCCCTCTATATAGTGTATATAGCCCACTCTGGTGGTATATAACCTGCGCCCTCTATATAGTGTATATAGCCCACTCTGGTGGTATATAACCTCTATATACTGTATACAGCCCACTCTGGTGGTATATAACCTGTGCCCTCTATATACTGTATACAGCTCACTCTGTTGGTATATAAGCTGTGCCCTCTATATACTGTATATAGCCCACTCGGGTGGTATATAACCTGTGCCCTCTATATACTGTATACAGCCCACTCTGGTGGTATATAAGCAGTGCCCTCTATATACTGTATATAGCTCACTCTGGGGGTATATAACCTGTGCCCTCTATATACTGTACACAGCCAACTCTGTTGGTATATAACCTGTGCCCTCTATATACTGTATACAGCCCACTCTGGTGGTATATAAACTGTGCTCTCTATATACTGTGTACAGCCCACTTTGGTGGTATATAACCTGTGCCCTCTATATACTGTATACAGCCCACTCTGGTGGTATATAACCTGTGCCCTCTATATACTGTATACAGCCCACTCTGGTGGTATATAAGCTGTGCTCTCTATATACTGTATACAGCCCACTCTGGTAGTATATAAGCTGTGCCCTCTATATACTGTATACAGCTCACTCTGGTAGTATATAAGCTGTGCCCTCTATATACTGTATACAGCTCACTCTGGGGGTATATAAGCTGTGCCCTCTATATACTGTATACAGCCCACTCTGGTGGTATATAAGCTGTGCCCTCTATATACTGTATACAGCCCACTCTGGTGGTATATAACGTGCGCCCTCTATATACTGTATATAGCCCACTCTGGGGGTATATAAGCTGTGCCCTCTATATACTGTATACAGCCCACTCTGGTGGTATATAACGTGCGTCCTCTATAAACTGTATATAGCTCACTCTGGTGGTATATAACGTGCACCCTCTATATACTGTATATAGCCCACTCTGGTGGTATATAACGTGCGCCCTCTATATACTGTATATAGCCCACTCTGGTGATATATAACCAGTGCCCTCTATATACTGTATACAGCCCACTCTGGTGGTATATAACGTGCGCCCTCTATATACTGTATACAGCTCACTCTGGTGGTATATAACCTGTGCCCTCTATATACTGTATATAGCCCACTCTGGTGGTATATAACGTGCACCCTCTATATACTGTATACAGCCCACTCTGGTGGTATATAACCTGTGCCCTCTATATACTGTATATAGCCCACTCTGGTGGTATATAACGTGCACCCTCTATAATACAGCCCACTCTGGTGGTATATAACGTGCGCCCTCTATATGCTGTATACAGCGCACTCTGGTGGTATATAAGCTGTGCCCGCGCTGCACTCTCTCTTACCAGTTGTTGCACTGGTGATATATGACTGTGCCCATCGGGTAGCCGGTTGTCCTCTCTTGCAGGGTGAGATTGGCAGCCCAGGAAAGAGCAGCAGACTGTGGAAGGAAACATGGACACATCTGCAGTGTCACACACGCGCCGTCCTGCAGGACCTGTAAGTAACAGATATAACAGCAATGTACCAGGGACACGGGCACACAGTATTATCAGACGTCACTGGCAGACATAGACCCCCTCCGGAGGCCTGGAGCCTCTCCTCTGCCAGGCAGGGTCACTTGTAGAGGCTCGGCCGTATTGTCACTATTCCCAGGACCCTCTCTGTGCCATCCCTGCCGCGTTACCCCATCTGTACCATCCCTGCCCCATTACCCCATCTGTACCATCCCTGCCCCATTACCCCATCTGTACCATCCCTGCCCCATTACCCCATCTGTACCATCCCTGCCGCATTACCCCATCTGTACCATCCCTGCCTCATTACCCCATCTGTACCATCCCTGCCACGTTACCCCATCTGTACCATCCCTGCCCCATTACCCTATCTGTACCATCCCGGCCCCATTACCCCATCTGTACCATCCCTGCCCCATTACCCTATCTGTACCATCCCTGCCTCATTACCCCATCTGTACCATCCCTGCCACGTTATCCTCATCTGTACCATCCCTGCCGCGTTACCCCCATCTGTGCCATCCCTGCCACGTTATCCTCATCTGTACCATCCCTGCCGCGTTACCCCATCTGTACCATCCCTGCCACGTTATCCTCTCTGTACCATCCCTGCCGCGTTACCCCCATCTGTGCCATCCCTGCCACGTTATCCTCATCTGTACCATCCCTGCCGCGTTATCCTCTCTGTACCATCCCTGCCGCGTTATCCTCTCTGTACCATCCCTGCCGCGTTACCCCCATCTGTACCATCCCTGCCGCATTATCCTCTCTGTACCATCCCTGCCGCGTTATCCTCTCTGTACCATCCCTGCCACGTTACCCCCATCTGTACCATCCCTGCCGCGTTACCCCATCTGTACCATCCCTGCCGCGTTACCCCCATCTGTGCCATCCCTGCCACGTTATCCTCTCTGTACCATCCCTGCCGCGTTATCCTCTCTGTACCATCCCTGCCGCGTTATCCTCTCTGTACCATCCCTGCCGCGTTATCCTCTCTGTACCATCCCTGCCACGTTATCCTCATCTGTACCATCCCTGCCGCGTTATCCTCTCTGTACCATCCCTGCCGCGTTACCCCCATCTGTACCATCCCTGCCGCGTTATCCTCTCTGTACCATCCCTGCCGCGTTATCCTCTCTGTACCATCCCTGCCGCGTTATCCTCTCTGTACCATCCCTGCCACGTTATCCTCATCTGTACCATCCCTGCCGCGTTATCCTCTCTGTACCATCCCTGCCGCGTTACCCCCATCTGTACCATCCCTGCCGCGTTATCCTCTCTGTACCATCCCTGCCCCATTACCCCATCTGTACCATCCCTGCCGTATTACCCCATCTGTACCATCCCTGCCGCGTTACCCCCATCTGTACCATCCCTGCAGCGTTACCCTATCTGTACCATCCCTGCCCCATTACCCCATCTGTACCATCCCTGCCGTGTTACCCCATCTGTACCATCCCTGCCGCGTTACCCCCATCTGTACCATCCCTGCAGCGTTACCCTATCTGTACCATCCCTGCCCCATTACCCCATCTGTACCATCCCTGCCGTGTTACCCCATCTGTACCATCCCTGCCGCGTTACCCCCATCTGTACCATCCCTGCCGCGTTACCCCATCTGTACCATCCCTGCCGTGTTACCCCATCTGTACCATCCCTGCCGCGTTACCCCCATCTGTACCATCCCTGCCGCGTTACCCTATCTGTACCATCCCTGCCCCATTACCCCATCTGTACCACCCCTGCCCCATTACCCCATCTGTGCCACCCCTGCCGCATTACCACATCTGTACCATCCCTGCCCCATTACACTATCTGTACCATCCCTGCCCCATTACCCTATCTGTACCATCCCTGCCCCATTACCCTATCTGTACCATCCCTGCCCCATTACCCCATCTGTACCATCCCTGCCCCATTACACTATCTGTACCATCCCTGCCCCATTACACTATCTGTACCATCCCTGCCCCATTACCCCATCTGTACCATCCCTGCCCCATTACCCTATCTGTACCATCCCTGCCCCATTACCCCATCTGTACCATCCCTGCCCCATTACCCCATCTGTACCATCCCTGCCGTATTACCCCATCTGTACCATCCCTGCCGCGTTACCCCCATCTGTACCATCCCTGCAGCGTTACCCTATCTGTACCATCCCTGCCGCATTACCCTCTATGTACCATCCCTGCCCCATTACCCCATCTGTACCATCCCTGCCGTATTACCCCATCTGTACCATCCCTGCCGCGTTACCCCATCTGTACCATCCCTGCCGCGTTACCCCATCTGTGCCATCCCTGCAGCGTTATCCTCTCTGTACCATCCCTGCCGCGTTATCCTCTCTGTACCATCCCTGCCGCGTTACCCCCATCTGTGCCATCCCTGCCACGTTATCCTCATCTGTACCATCCCTGCCGCGTTACCCCATCTGTACCATCCCTGCCGCGTTACCCCCATCTGTGCCATCCCTGCCGCGTTATCCTCTCTGTACCATCCCTGCCGCGTTATCCTCTCTGTACCATCCCTGCCACGTTATCCTCATCTGTACCATCCCTGCCGCGTTACCCCCATCTGTACCATCCCTGCCGCGTTATCCTCTCTGTACCATCCCTGCCGCGTTACCCCCATCTGTGCCATCCCTGCCACGTTATCCTCATCTGTACCATCCCTGCCGCGTTATCCTCTCTGTACCATCCCTGCCGCGTTATCCTCTCTGTACCATCCCTGCCCCATTACCCCATCTGTACCATCCCTGCCGTATTACTCCATCTGTACCATCCCTGCCGCGTTACCCCCATCTGTACCATCCCTGCAGCGTTACCCTATCTGTACCATCCCTGCCCCATTACCCCATCTGTACCATCCCTGCCGTATTACCCCATCTGTACCATCCCTGCCGCATTACCCCCATCTGTACCATCCCTGCCGCGTTACCCTATCTGTACCATCCCTGCCCCATTACCCCATCTGTACCACCCCTGCCCCATTACCCTATCTGTACCATCCCTGCCCCATTACCCTATCTGTACCATCCCTGCCCCATTACCCTATCTGTACCATCCCTGCCCCATTACCCCATCTGTACCATCCCTGCCCCATTACACTATCTGTACCATCCCTGCCCCATTACCCCATCTGTACCATCCCTGCCCCATTACCCTATCTGTACCATCCCTGCCCCATTACCCCATCTGTACCATCCCTGCCCCATTACCCCATCTGTACCATCCCTGCCGTATTACCCCATCTGTACCATCCCTGCCGCGTTACCCCCATCTGTACCATCCCTGCAGCGTTACCCTATCTGTACCATCCCTGCCGCATTACCCTCTCTGTACCATCCCTGCCCCATTACCCCATCTGTACCATCCCTGCCCCATTACCCCATCTGTGCCACCCCTGCCGCATTACCACATCTGTACCATCCCTGCCCCATTACACTATCTGTACCATCCCTGCCCCATTACCCCATCTGTACCATCCCTGCCCCATTACCCTATCTGTACCATCCCTGCCCCATTACCCCATCTGTACCATCCCTGCCGCATTACCCCCATCTGTACCATCCCTGCCCCATTACCCTATCTGTACCATCCCTGCCGCATTACCCTATCTGTACCATCCCTGCCGCATTACCCCATCTGTACCATCCCTGCCCCATTACCCCATCTGTACCATCCCTGCCGCATTACCCCATCTGTACCATCCCTGCCCCATTACCCCCATCTGTACCATCCCTGCCGCATTACCCCATCTGTACCATCCCTGCCCCATTACCCTATCTGTACTATATCTGCCGCATTACCCCATCTGTACCATCCCTGCCTCATTACCCCATCTGTACCATCCCTGCCCCATTACCCCATCTGTACCATCCCTGCCCCATTACCCCATCTGTTCCATCCCTGCCCCATTACCCTATCTGTACCATCCCTGCCGCATTACCCTATCTGTACCATCCCTGCCCCATTACCCCATCTGTACCATCCCTGCCGCGTTACCCCCATCTGTACCATCCCTGACGCGTTACCCCATCTGTACCATCCCTGCCCCATTACCCTATCTGTACCATCCCTGCCCCATTACCCCATCTGTACCATCCCTGCCCCATTACCCCATCTGTACTATATCTGCCGCATTACCCCATCTGTACCATCCCTGCCCCATTACACTATCTGTACCATCCCTGCCCCATTACCCTATCTGTACCATCCCTGCCCCATTACCCCATCTGTACCATCCCTGCCGCATTACCCTATCTGTACCATCCCTGCCCCATTACACTATCTGTACCATCCCTGCCCCATTACCCCATCTGTACCATCCCTGCCGCATTACCCCATCTGTACCATCCCTGCCCCATTACCCCCATCTGTACCATCCCTGCCGCATTACCCCATCTGTACCATCCCTGCCTCGTTACACTATCTGTACCATCCCTGCCTCATTACACTATCTGTACCATCCCTGCCCCATTACCCTATCTGTACCATCCCTGCCGCATTACCCCATCTGTACCATCCCTGCCCCATTACCCCCATCTGTACCATCCCTGCCGCATTACCCCATCTGTACCATCCCTGCCTCATTACACTATCTGTACCATCCCTGCCTCATTACACTATCTGTACCATCCCTGCCCCATTACCCTATCTGTACCATCCCTGCCCCATTACACTATCTGTACCATCCCTGCCTCATTACCCCATCTGTACCATCCCTGCCCCATTACCCCATCTGTACCATCCCTGCCTCATTACACTATCTGTACCATCCCTGCCTCATTACACTATCTGTACCATCCCTGCCTCATTACACTATCCGTACCATCCCTGCCCCATTACCCTATCTGTACCATCCCTGCCCCATTACACTATCTGTACCATCCCTGCCTCATTACCCCATCTGTACCATCCCTGCCTCATTACCCCATCTGTACCATCCCTGCCCCATTACCCCGTCTGTACCATCCCTACCCCATTACCCCATCTGTACCATCCCTGCCCCATTACCCCATCTGTACCATCCCTGCCGCATTACCCCATCTGTACCATCCCTGCCGCATTACACCATCTGTACCATCCCTGCCGCATTACCCTATCTGTACCATCCCTGCCCCATTACCCCATCTGTACCATCCCTGCCCCATTACCCCATCTGTACCATCCCTGCCCCATTACCCCATCTGTACCATCCCTGCCGCATTACCCCATCTGTACCATCCCTGCCCCATTACCCCATCTGTACCATCCCTGCCCCATTACCCTATCTGTACCATCCCTGCCCCATTATCCCATCTGTACCATCCCTGCCCCATTACCCCCATCTGTACCATCCCTGCCGCATTACCCCATCTGTACCATCCCTGCCCCATTACCCCATCTGTACCATCCCTGCCCCATTACCATATCTGTACCATCCCTGCCCCATTACCCCATCTGTACCACCCCTGCCGCATTACCCTATCTGTACCATCCCTGCCCCATTACCCTATCTGTACCATCCCTGCCGCGTTACCCCATCTGTACCATCCCTGCCCCATTACCCCATCTGTACCATCCCTGCCCCATTACCCCATCTGTACCATCCCTGCCCCATTACCCTATCTGTACCATCCCTGCCGCATTACCCTATCTGTACCATACCTGCCCCATTACACTATCTGTACCATCCCTGCCCCATTACACTATCTGTACCATCCCTGCCCCATTACCATATCTGTACCATCCCTGCCCCATTACCCCATCTGTACCATCCCTGCCGCATTACCCTATCTGTACCATCCCTGCCCCATTACCCTATCTGTACCATCCCTGCCCCATTACCCCATCTGTACCATCCCTGCCCCATTACCCCATCTGTACTATATCTGCCGCATTACCCCATCTGTACCATCCCTGCCCCATTACACTATCTGTACCATCCCTGCCTCATTACCCTATCTGTACCAACACTGCCCCATTACCCCATCTGTACCATCCCTGCCGCATTACCCTATCTGTACCATCCCTGCCCCATTACACTATCTGTACCATCCCTGCCTCATTACCCCATCTGTACCATCCCTGCCGCATTACCCCCATCTGTACCATCCCTGCCCCATTACCCCATCTGTACTATCCCTGCCCCATTACCCCCATCTGTACCATCCCTGCCGCATTACCCCATCTGTACCATGCCTGCCCCATTACCCCCATCTGTACCATCCCTGCCGCATTACCCCATCTGTACCATCCCTGCCCCATTACCCTATCTGTACTATATCTGCCGCATTACCCCATCTGTACCATCCCTGCCTCATTACCCCATCTGTACTTTCCCTGCCCCATTACCCCATCTGTACCATCCCTGCCCCATTACCCCATCTGTACCATCCCTGCCCCATTACCCCATCTGTACCATCCCTGCCCCATTACCCCCATCTGTACCATCCCTGCCGCGTTACCCCATCTGTACCATCCTTGCCCCATTACCCCCATCTGTTCCATCCCTGCCCCATTACTCCCATCTGTACCATCCCTGTCGCGTTACCCCATCTGTACCATCCCTGCCCCATTACCCCATCTGTACCATCCCTGCCCCATTACCCCATCTGTACCATCCCTGCCCCATTACCCTATCTGTACCATCCCTGCCGCATTACCCTATCTGTACCATCCCTGCCCCATTACCCTATCTGTACCATCCCTGCCGCATTACCCCATCTGTACCATCCCTGCCCCATTACACTATCTGTACCATCCCTGCCGCATTACCCCCATCTGTACCATCCCTGCCCAATTACCCCATCTGTACCATCCCTGCCCAATTACCCCATCTGTACCATCCCTGCCGCATTACCCCATCTGTACCATCCCTGCCCCATTACCCTATCTGTACCATCCCTGCCCCATTACCTTATCTGTACCATCCCTGCCCCATTACCCCATCTGTACTATCCCTGCCGCATTACCCCATCTGTACCATCCCTGCCCCATTACCCCATCTGTACCATCCCTGCCGTATTACCCTTTCTGTACTATCCCTGCCCCATTACCCCATCTGTACCATCCCTGCCGCATTACCCCATCTGTACCATCCCTGCCCCATTACCCTATCTGTACCATCCCTGCCCCATTACCCCATCTGTACCATCCCTGCCCCATTACCCCATCTGTACTATATCTGCCGCATTACCCCATCTGTACCATCCCTGCCCCATTACACTATCTGTACCATCCCTGCCCCATTACCCTATCTGTACCATCCCTGCCGCATTACCCTATCTGTACCATCCCTGCCCCATTACACTATCTGTACCATCCCTGCCCCATTACCCCATCTGTACCATCCCTGCCGCATTACCCTATCTGTACCATCCCTGCCGCATTACCCTATCTGTACCATCCCTGCCTCATTACCCCATCTGTACCATCCCTGCCGCATTACCCTATCTGTACCATCCCTGCCCCATTACACTATCTGTACCATCCCTGCCCCATTACCCCATCTGTACCATCCCTGCCGCATTACCCTATCTGTACCATCCCTGCCGCATTACCCTATCTGTACCATCCCTGCCTCATTACCCCATCTGTACCATCCCTGCCGCATTACCCCATCTGTACCATCCCTGCCCCATTACCCCATCTGTACCATCCCTGCCGCATTACCCCATCTGTACCATCCCTGCCCCATTACCCCATCTGTACCATCCCTGCCCCATTACCCTATCTGTACCATCCCTGCCCCATTATCCCATCTGTACCATCCCTGCCCCATTACCCCCATCTGTACCATCCCTGCCGCATTACCCCATCTGTACCATCCCTGCCCCATTACCCCATCTGTACCATCCCTGCCCCATTACCATATCTGTACCATCCCTGCCCCATTACCCCATCTGTACCACCCCTGCCGCATTACCCTATCTGTACCATCCCTGCCCCATTACCCTATCTGTACCATCCCTGCCGCGTTACCCCATCTGTACCATCCCTGCCCCATTACCCCATCTGTACCATCCCTGCCCCATTACCCCATCTGTACCATCCCTGCCCCATTACCCTATCTGTACCATCCCTGCCGCATTACCCTATCTGTACCATCCCTGCCCCATTACACTATCTGTACCATCCCTGCCCCATTACACTATCTGTACCATCCCTGCCCCATTACCATATCTGTACCATCCCTGCCCCATTACCCCATCTGTACCATCCCTGCCGCATTACCCTATCTGTACCATCCCTGCCCCATTACCCTATCTGTACCATCCCTGCCCCATTACCCCATCTGTACCATCCCTGCCCCATTACCCCATCTGTACTATATCTGCCGCATTACCCCATCTGTACCATCCCTGCCCCATTACACTATCTGTACCATCCCTGCCTCATTACCCTATCTGTACCAACACTGCCCCATTACCCCATCTGTACCATCCCTGCCGCATTACCCTATCTGTACCATCCCTGCCCCATTACACTATCTGTACCATCCCTGCCTCATTACCCCATCTGTACCATCCCTGCCGCATTACCCCCATCTGTACCATCCCTGCCCCATTACCCCATCTGTACTATCCCTGCCCCATTACCCCCATCTGTACCATCCCTGCCGCATTACCCCATCTGTACCATGCCTGCCCCATTACCCCCATCTGTACCATCCCTGCCGCATTACCCCATCTGTACCATCCCTGCCCCATTACCCTATCTGTACTATATCTGCCGCATTACCCCATCTGTACCATCCCTGCCTCATTACCCCATCTGTACTTTCCCTGCCCCATTACCCCATCTGTACCATCCCTGCCCCATTACCCCATCTGTACCATCCCTGCCCCATTACCCCATCTGTACCATCCCTGCCCCATTACCCCCATCTGTACCATCCCTGCCGCGTTACCCCATCTGTACCATCCTTGCCCCATTACCCCCATCTGTTCCATCCCTGCCCCATTACTCCCATCTGTACCATCCCTGTCGCGTTACCCCATCTGTACCATCCCTGCCCCATTACCCCATCTGTACCATCCCTGCCCCATTACCCCATCTGTACCATCCCTGCCCCATTACCCTATCTGTACCATCCCTGCCGCATTACCCTATCTGTACCATCCCTGCCCCATTACCCTATCTGTACCATCCCTGCCGCATTACCCCATCTGTACCATCCCTGCCCCATTACACTATCTGTACCATCCCTGCCGCATTACCCCCATCTGTACCATCCCTGCCCAATTACCCCATCTGTACCATCCCTGCCCAATTACCCCATCTGTACCATCCCTGCCGCATTACCCCATCTGTACCATCCCTGCCCCATTACCCTATCTGTACCATCCCTGCCCCATTACCTTATCTGTACCATCCCTGCCCCATTACCCCATCTGTACTATCCCTGCCGCATTACCCCATCTGTACCATCCCTGCCCCATTACCCCATCTGTACCATCCCTGCCGTATTACCCTTTCTGTACTATCCCTGCCCCATTACCCCATCTGTACCATCCCTGCCGCATTACCCCATCTGTACCATCCCTGCCCCATTACCCTATCTGTACCATCCCTGCCCCATTACCCCATCTGTACCATCCCTGCCCCATTACCCCATCTGTACTATATCTGCCGCATTACCCCATCTGTACCATCCCTGCCCCATTACACTATCTGTACCATCCCTGCCCCATTACCCTATCTGTACCATCCCTGCCGCATTACCCTATCTGTACCATCCCTGCCCCATTACACTATCTGTACCATCCCTGCCCCATTACCCCATCTGTACCATCCCTGCCGCATTACCCTATCTGTACCATCCCTGCCGCATTACCCTATCTGTACCATCCCTGCCTCATTACCCCATCTGTACCATCCCTGCCGCATTACCCTATCTGTACCATCCCTGCCCCATTACACTATCTGTACCATCCCTGCCGCATTACCCCATCTGTACCATCCCTGCCCCATTACCCCATCTGTACCATCCCTGCCGCATTACCCCATCTGTACCATCCCTGCCCCATTACCCCATCTGTACCATCCCTGCCGCATTACCCCATCTGTACCATCCGTGCCGCATTACCCCATCTGTACCATCCCTGCCCCATTACACAATCTGTACCATACCTGCCCCATAACCCCATCTGTACCATCCCTGCCCCATTACCCCATCTGTACCATCCCTGCCGCATTACCCCATCTGTACCTTCCCTGCCCCATTACCCCATCTGTACCATCCCTGCCGCATTACCCCATCTGTACCATCCCTGCCCCATTACACAATCTGTACCATCCCTGCCCCATAACCCCATCTGTACCATCCCTGCCCCATTACCCCATCTGTACCATCCCTGCCGCATTACCCCATCTGTACCATCCCTGCCCCATTACCCCATCTGTACCATCCCTGCCCCATTACCCCATCTGTACCATCCCTGCCCCATTACCCCATCTGTACCATCCCTGCCCCATTACCCCATCTGTACCATCCCTGCCCCATTACCCCATCTGTACCATCCCTGCCCCATTACCCCATCTGTACCATCCCTGCCCCATTACCCCATCTGTACCATCCCTGCCCCATTACCCTATCTGTACCATCCCTGCCGCATTACCCCATCTGTACCATCCCTGCCCCATTAAACCAATCTGTACCATCCCTGCCCCATTACCCCATCTGTACCATCCCTGCCCCATTACCCCATCTGTACCATCCCTGCCACATTACCCTATCTGTACCATCCCTGCCCCATTACCCTAATCTGTACCATCCCTGCCGCGTTACCCCATCTGTACCATCCCTGCCGCATTACCCCATCTGTACCATCCCTGCCCCATTACCCCATCTGTACCATCCCTGCCACATTACCCCATCTGTACCATCCCTGCCCCATTACCCCATCTGTACCATCCCTGCCCCATTACCCCATCTGTACCATCCCTGCCCCATTTCCCCAATCTGTACCATCCCTGCCGCGTTACCCCATCTGTACCATCCCTGCCGCGTTACCCCATCTGTACCATCCCTGCCGCGTTACCCCATCTGTACCATCCCTGCCCCATTACCCCATCTGTACCATCCCTGCCGCATTACCCATCTGTACCATCCCTGGCCCATTACCCCCATCTGTACCATCCCTGCCGCATTACCCCATCTGTACCATCCCTGCCCCATTACCCCCATCTGTACCATCCCTGCCCCATTACCCCATCTGTACCATCCCTGCCCCATTACCCCATCTGTACCATCCCTGCCCCATTACCCCCATCTGTACCATCCCTGCCGCGTTACCCCATCTGTACCATCCCTGCCGCGTTACCCCATCTGTACCATCCCTGCCCCATTACCCCCATCTGTACCATCCCTGCCCCATTACCCCCATCTGTACCATCCCTGCCGCGTTACCCCATCTGTACCATCCCTGCCCCATTACCCCATCTGTACCATCCCTGCCCCATTACCCCATCTGTACCATCCCTGCCCCATTACCCTATCTGTACCATCCCTGCCGCATTACCCTATCTGTACCATCCAAGCCCCATTACCCTATCTGTACCATCCCTGCCGCATTACCCCATCTGTACCATCCCTGCCCCATTACACTATCTGTACCATCCCTGCCGCATTACCCCCATCTGTACCATCCCTGCCCAATTACCCCATCTGTACCATCCCTGCCCAATTACCCCATCTGTACCATCCCTGCCGCATTACCCCATCTGTACCATCCCTGCCCCATTACCCTATCTGTACCATCCCTGCCCCATTACCTTATCTGTACCATCCCTGCCCCATTACCCCATCTGTACTATCCCTGCCGCATTACCCCATCTGTACCATCCCTGCCCAATTACCCCATCTGTACCATCCCTGCCGCATTACCCCATCTGTACCATCCCTGCCCCATTACCCTATCTGTACCATCCCTGCCCCATTACCTTATCTGTACCATCCCTGCCCCATTACCCCATCTGTACCATCCCTGCCCCATTACCCTATCTGTACCATCCCTGCCCCATTACACCATCTGTACCATCCCTGCCCCATTACCCCATCTGTACTATATCTGCCGCATTACCCCATCTGTACCATCCCTGCCCCATTACACCATCTGTACCATCCCTGCCCCATTACCCCATCTGTACCATCCCTGCCCCATTACCCTATCTGTACCATCCCTGCCGCATTACCCCATCTGTACCATCCCTGCCCCATTACCCCATCTGTACCATCCCTGCCCCATTACCCCATCTGTACCATCCCTGCCCCATTACCCCATCTGTACCATCCCTGCCCCATTACCCCATCTGTACCATCCCTGCCACATTACCCTATCTGTACCATCCCTGCCCCATTACCCCAATCTGTACCATCCCTGCCGCGTTACCCCATCTGTACCATCCCTGCCGCATTACCCCATCTGTACCATCCCTGCCCCATTACCCCATCTGTACCATCCCTGCCACATTACCCTATCTGTACCATCCCTGCCCCATTACCCCAATCTGTACCATCCCTGCCGCGTTACCCCATCTGTACCATCCCTGCCGCGTTACCCCATCTGTACCATCCCTGCCTCGTTACCCCATCTGTACCATCCCTGCCGCATTACCCCATCTGTACCATCCCTTACCCATTACCATATCTGTACCATCCCTGCCCCATTACCCCATCTGTACCATCCCTGCCGCATTACCCATCTGTACCATCCCTGCCCCATTACCCCCATCTGTACCATCCCTGCCGCATTACCCCATCTGTACCATCCCTGCCCCATTACCCCCATCTGTACCATTCCTGCCCCATTACCCCCATCTGTACCATCCCTGCCCCATTACCCCCATCTGTACCATCCCTGCCGCGTTACCCCATCTGTACCATCCCTGCCCCATTTCCCCCATCTGTACCATCCCTGCCCCATTTCCCCCATCTGTACCATCCCTGCCCCATTACCCCCATCTGTACCATCCCTGCCGCGTTACCCCATCTGTACCATCCCTGCCCCATTACCCCATCTGTACCATCCCTGCCCCATTACCCCATCTGTACCATCCCTGCCCCATTACCCCATCTGTACCATCCCTGCCGCATTACCCTATCTGTACCATCCCTGCCCCATTACCCCATCTGTACCATCCCTGCCCCATTACCCTATCTGTACCATCCCTGCCGCATTACACTATCTGTACCATCCCTGCCCCATTACCCTATCTGTACCATCCCTGCCGCATTACACTATCTGTACCATCCCTGCCCCATTACCCTATCTGTACCATCCCTGCCGCATTACCCCATCTGTACCATCCCTGCCCCATTACACTATCTGTACCATCCCTGCCGCATTACCCCATCTGTACCATCCCTGCCGCATTACCCCATCTGTACCATCCCTGCCCCATTACACTATCTGTACCATCCCTGCCGCATTACCCCCATCTGTACCATCCCTGCCCAATTACCCCATCTGTACCATCCCTGCCCAATTACCCCATCTGTACCATCCCTGCCGCATTACCCCATCTGTACCATCCCTGCCCCATTACCTTATCTGTACCATCCCTGCCCCATTACCCCATCTGTACTATCCCTGCCGCATTACCCCATCTGTACCATCCCTGCCCCATTACCCCATCTGTACCATCCCTGCCGCATTACCCTTTCTGTACTATCCCTGCCCCATTACCCCATCTGTACCATCCCTGCCGCATTACCCCATCTGTACCATCCCTGCCCCATTACCCTATCTGTACCATCCCTGCCCCATTACCCCATCTGTACCATCCCTGCCCCATTACCCCCATCTGTACCATCCCTGCCGCGTTACCCCATCTGTACCATCCCTGCCCCATTACCCCATCTGTACCATCCCTGCCCCATTACCCCATCTGTACCATCCCTGCCGCATTACCCTATCTGTACCATCCCTGCCCCATTACCCTATCTGTACCATCCCTGCCCCATTACCCCATCTGTACCATCCCTGCCCCATTACCCCATCTGTACCATCCCTGCCCCTTTACCCTATCTGTACCATCCCTGCCCCATTACCCCATCTGTACCATCCCTGCCCCATTACCCTATCTGTACCATCCCTGCCGCATTACCCTATCTGTACCATCCAAGCCCCATTACCCTATCTGTACCATCCCTGCCGCATTACCCCATCTGTACCATCCCTGCCCCATTACACTATCTGTACCATCCCTGCCGCATTACCCCCATCTGTACCATCCCTGCCCAATTACCCCATCTGTACCATCCCTGCCCCATTACCCCCATCTGTACCATCCCTGCCCCATTACCCCCATCTGTACCATCCCTGCCCCATTACCCTATCTGTACCATCCCTGCCACATTACCCCATCTGTACTATCCCTGCCCCATTACCCCATCTGTACCATCCCTGCCCCATTACCCCATCTGTACCATCCCTGCCCCATTACCCCCATCTGTACCATCCCTGCCGCGTTACCCCATCTGTACCATCCCTGCCCCATTACCCCATCTGTACCATCCCTGCCGCATTACCCCATCTGTACCATCCCTGCCCCATTACCCTATCTGTACCATCCCTGCCCCATTACCCCATCTGTACCATCCCTGCCCCATTACCCCATCTGTACTATATCTGCCGCATTACCCCATCTGTACCATCCCTGCCCCATTACCCCCATCTGTACCATCCCTGCCGCATTACCCCATCTGTACCATCCCTGCCCCATTACCCCCATCTGTACCATCCCTGCCCCATTACCCTATCTGTACCATCCCTGCCACATTACCCCATCTGTACTATCCCTGCCCCATTACCCCATCTGTACCATCCCTGCCCCATTACCCCATCTGTACCATCCCTGCCCCATTACCCCCATCTGTACCATCCCTGCCGCGTTACCCCATCTGTACCATCCCTGCCCCATTACCCCATCTGTACCATCCCTGCCCCATTACCCCATCTGTACCATCCCTGCCGCATTACCCTATCTGTACCATCCCTGCCCCATTACCCTATCTGTACCATCCCTGCCCCATTACCCCATCTGTACCATCCCTGCCCCATTACCCCATCTGTACCATCCCTGCCCCTTTACCCTATCTGTACCATCCCTGCCCCATTACCCCATCTGTACCATCCCTGCCCCATTACCCTATCTGTACCATCCCTGCCCCATTACCCTATCTGTACCATCCCTGCCCCATTACCCCATCTGTACCATCCCTGCCCCATTACCCCATCTGTACCATCCCTGCCCCTTTACCCTATCTGTACCATCCCTGCCCCATTACCCCATCTGTACCATCCCTGCCCCATTACCCTATCTGTACCATCCCTGCCGCATTACCCTATCTGTACCATCCAAGCCCCATTACCCTATCTGTACCATCCCTGCCGCATTACCCCATCTGTACCATCCCTGCCCCATTACACTATCTGTACCATCCCTGCCGCATTACCCCCATCTGTACCATCCCTGCCACATTACCCCATCTGTACTATCCCTGCCCCATTACCCCATCTGTACCATCCCTGCCCCATTACCCCATCTGTACCATCCCTGCCCCATTACCCCCATCTGTACCATCCCTGCCGCGTTACCCCATCTGTACCATCCCTGCCCCATTACCCCATCTGTACCATCCCTGCCCCATTACCCCATCTGTACCATCCCTGCCGCATTACCCTATCTGTACCATCCCTGCCCCATTACCCTATCTGTACCATCCCTGCCCCATTACCCCATCTGTACCATCCCTGCCCCATTACCCCATCTGTACCATCCCTGCCCCTTTACCCCATCTGTACCATCCCTGCCGCATTACCCTATCTGTACCATCCCTGCCGCATTACCCTATCTGTACCATCCCTGCCCTATTACCCTATCTGTACCATCCCTGCCGCGTTACCCCATCTGTACCATCCCTGCCCCATTACCCCATCTGTACCATCCCTGCCCCATTACCCCATCTGTACCATCCCTGCCCCATTACCCTATCTGTACCATCCCTGCCGCATTACCCTATCTGTACCATCCCTGCCCCATTACACTATCTGTACCATCCCTGCCCCATTACACTATCTGTACCATCCCTGCCCCATTACCATATCTGTACCATCCCTGCCCCATTACCCCATCTGTACCATCCCTGCCGCATTACCCTATCTGTACCATCCCTGCCCCATTACCCTATCTGTACCATCCCTGCCCCATTACCCCATCTGTACCATCCCTGCCCCATTACCCCATCTGTACTATATCTGCCGCATTACCCCATCTGTACCATCCCTGCCCCATTACACTATCTGTACCATCCCTGCCTCATTACCCTATCTGTACCATCCCTGCCCCATTACCCCATCTGTACCATCCCTGCCGCATTACCCTATCTGTACCATCCCTGCCCCATTACACTATCTGTACCATCCCTGCCTCATTACCCCATCTGTACCATCCCTGCCGCATTACCCCCATCTGTACCATCCCTGCCCCATTACCCCATCTGTACTATCCCTGCCCCATTACCCCCATCTGTACCATCCCTGCCGCATTACCCTATCTGTACCATCCCTGCCCCATTACCATATCTGTACCATCCCTGCCCCATTACCCCATCTGTACCATCCCTGCCGCATTACCCCATCTGTACCATCCCTGCCCCATTACCCCATCTGTACCATCCCTGCCCCATTACCCCATCTGTACCATCCCTGCCGCATTACCCTATCTGTACCATCCCTGCCCCATTACCCTATCTGTACCATCCCTGCCCCATTACCCTATCTGTACCATCCCTGCCCCATTACCCCATCTGTACCATCCCTGCCCCATTACCCCATCTGTACTATATCTGCCGCATTACCCCATCTGTACCATCCCTGCCCCATTACACTATCTGTACCATCCCTGCCTCATTACCCTATCTGTACCATCCCTGCCCCATTACCCCATCTGTACCATCCCTGCCGCATTACCCTATCTGTACCATCCCTGCCCCATTACACTATCTGTACCATCCCTGCCTCATTACCCCATCTGTACCATCCCTGCCGCATTACCCCCATCTGTACCATCCCTGCCCCATTACCCCATCTGTACTATCCCTGCCCCATTACCCCCATCTGTACCATCCCTGCCGCATTACCCTATCTGTACCATCCCTGCCCCATTACCATATCTGTACCATCCCTGCCCCATTACCCCATCTGTACCATCCCTGCCCCATTACCCTATCTGTACCATCCCTGCCGCATTACCCTATCTGTACCATCCAAGCCCCATTACCCTATCTGTACCATCCCTGCCGCATTACCCCATCTGTACCATCCCTGCCCCATTACACTATCTGTACCATCCCTGCCGCATTACCCCCATCTGTACCATCCCTGCCACATTACCCCATCTGTACCATCCCTGCCCCATTACCCCATCTGTACCATCCCTGCCCCATTACCCCATCTGTACCATCCCTGCCCCATTACCCCATCTGTACCATCCCTGCCGCATTACCCTATCTGTACCATCCCTGCCCCATTACCCTATCTGTACCATCCCTGCCCCATTACCCTATCTGTACCATCCCTGCCCCATTACCCCATCTGTACCATCCCTGCCCCATTACCCCATCTGTACCATCCCTGCCCCTTTACCCTATCTGTACCATCCCTGCCCCATTACCCCATCTGTACCATCCCTGCCCCATTACCCTATCTGTACCATCCCTGCCCCATTACCCCATCTGTACCATCCCTGCCCCATTACCCCATCTGTACCATCCCTGCCCCATTACCCCATCTGTACCATCCCTGCCCCTTTACCCTATCTGTACCATCCCTGCCCCATTACCCCATCTGTACCATCCCTGCCCCATTACCCTATCTGTACCATCCCTGCCGCATTACCCTATCTGTACCATCCAAGCCCCATTACCCTATCTGTACCATCCCTGCCGCATTACCCCATCTGTACCATCCCTGCCCCATTACACTATCTGTACCATCCCTGCCGCATTACCCCCATCTGTACCATCCCTGCCACATTACCCCATCTGTACTATCCCTGCCCCATTACCCCATCTGTACCATCCCTGCCCCATTACCCCATCTGTACCATCCCTGCCCCATTACCCCCATCTGTACCATCCCTGCCGCGTTACCCCATCTGTACCATCCCTGCCCCATTACCCCATCTGTACCATCCCTGCCCCATTACCCCATCTGTACCATCCCTGCCGCATTACCCTATCTGTACCATCCCTGCCCCATTACCCTATCTGTACCATCCCTGCCCCATTACCCCATCTGTACCATCCCTGCCCCATTACCCCATCTGTACCATCCCTGCCCCTTTACCCCATCTGTACCATCCCTGCCGCATTACCCTATCTGTACCATCCCTGCCGCATTACCCTATCTGTACCATCCCTGCCCTATTACCCTATCTGTACCATCCCTGCCGCGTTACCCCATCTGTACCATCCCTGCCCCATTACCCCATCTGTACCATCCCTGCCCCATTACCCCATCTGTACCATCCCTGCCCCATTACCCTATCTGTACCATCCCTGCCGCATTACCCTATCTGTACCATCCCTGCCCCATTACACTATCTGTACCATCCCTGCCCCATTACACTATCTGTACCATCCCTGCCCCATTACCATATCTGTACCATCCCTGCCCCATTACCCCATCTGTACCATCCCTGCCGCATTACCCTATCTGTACCATCCCTGCCCCATTACCCTATCTGTACCATCCCTGCCCCATTACCCCATCTGTACCATCCCTGCCCCATTACCCCATCTGTACTATATCTGCCGCATTACCCCATCTGTACCATCCCTGCCCCATTACACTATCTGTACCATCCCTGCCTCATTACCCTATCTGTACCATCCCTGCCCCATTACCCCATCTGTACCATCCCTGCCGCATTACCCTATCTGTACCATCCCTGCCCCATTACACTATCTGTACCATCCCTGCCTCATTACCCCATCTGTACCATCCCTGCCGCATTACCCCCATCTGTACCATCCCTGCCCCATTACCCCATCTGTACTATCCCTGCCCCATTACCCCCATCTGTACCATCCCTGCCGCATTACCCTATCTGTACCATCCCTGCCCCATTACCATATCTGTACCATCCCTGCCCCATTACCCCATCTGTACCATCCCTGCCGCATTACCCCATCTGTACTATATCTGCCGCATTACCCCATCTGTACCATCCCTGCCCCATTACCCCCATCTGTACCATCCCTGCCGCATTACCCCATCTGTACCATCCCTGCCCCATTACCCCCATCTGTACCATCCCTGCCCCATTACCCTATCTGTACCATCCCTGCCACATTACCCCATCTGTACTATCCCTGCCCCATTACCCCATCTGTACCATCCCTGCCCCATTACCCCATCTGTACCATCCCTGCCCCATTACCCCATCTGTACCATCCCTGCCCCATTACCCCCATCTGTACCATCCCTGCCGCGTTACCCCATCTGTACCATCCCTGCCCCATTACCCCATCTGTACCATCCCTGCCCCATTACCCCATCTGTACCATCCCTGCCCCATTACCCCATCTGCACCATCCCTGCCCCATTACCCCCATCTGTACCATCCCTGCCCCATTACCCTATCTGTACCATCCCTGCCACATTACCCCATCTGTACTATCCCTGCCCCATTACCCCATCTGTACCATCCCTGCCCCATTACCCCATCTGTACCATCCCTGCCCCATTACCCCCATCTGTACCATCCCTGCCGCGTTACCCCATCTGTACCATCCCTGCCCCATTACCCCATCTGTACCATCCCTGCCCCATTACCCCATCTGTACCATCCCTGCCCCATTACCCCATCTGTACCATCCCTGCCGCATTACCCTATCTGTACCATCCCTGCCCCATTACACTATCTGTACCATCCCTGCCCCATTACACTATCTGTACCATCCCTGCCCCATTACCATATCTGTACCATCCCTGCCCCATTACCCCATCTGTACCATCCCTGCCCCATTACCCTATCTGTACCATCCCTGCCCCATTACCCTATCTGTACCATCCCTGCCCCATTACCCCATCTGTACCATCCCTGCCCCATTACCCCATCTGTACCATCCCTGCCCCATTACCCTATCTGTACCATCCCTGCCGCATTACCCTATCTGTACCATCCCTGCCGCATTACCCTATCTGTACCATCCCTGCCCCATTACACTATCTGTACCATCCCTGCCTCATTACCCCATCTGTACCATCCCTGCCGCATTACCCCCATCTGTACCATCCCTGCCCCATTACCCCATCTGTACTATCCCTGCCCCATTACCCCCATCTGTACCATCCCTGCCGCATTACCCCATCTGTACCATGCCTGCCCCATTACCCCCATCTGTACCATCCCTGCCCCATTACCCCATCTGTACCATCCCTGCCCCATTACCCTATCTGTACTATATCTGCCGCATTACCCCATCTGTACCATCCCTGCCTCATTACCCCATCTGTACCATCCCTGCCCCATTACCCCATCTGTACCATCCCTGCCCCATTACCCCATCTGTACCATCCCTGCCCCCTTACCCCATCTGTACCATCCCTGCCGCATTACCCTATCTGTACCATCCCTGCCCCATTACCCCATCTGTACCATCCCTGCCCCATTACCCCCATCTGTACCATCCCTGCCGCGTTACCCCATCTGTACCATCCCTGCCCCATTACCCCATCTGTACCATCCCTGCCCCATTACCCCATCTGTACCATCCCTGCCCCATTACCCTATCTGTACCATCCCTGCCTCATTACCCCATCTGTACCATCCCTGCCCCATTACCCCATCTGTACCATCCCTGCCGCATTACCCTATCTGTACCATCCCTGCCCCATTACCCTATCTGTACCATCCCTGCCGCATTACCCCATCTGTACCATCCCTGCCGCATTACCCTATCTGTACCATCCCTGCCCCATTACACTATCTGTACCATCCCTGCCCCATTACACTATCTGTACCATCCCTGCCCCATTACCCTATCTGTACCATCCCTGCCCCATTACCCCATCTGTACCATTCCTGCCGCATTACCCTATCTGTACCATCCCTGCCCCATTACACTATCTGTACCATCCCTGCCTCATTACCCCATCTGTACCATCCCTGCCGCATTACCCCCATCTGTACCATCCCTGCCCCATTACCCTATCTGTACCATCCCTGCCGCATTACCCTATCTGTACCATCCCTGCCGCATTACCCATCTGTACCATCCCTGCCCCATTACCCCCATCTGTACCATCCCTGCCGCATTACCCCATCTGTACCATCCCTGCCCCATTACCCCCATCTGTACCATTCCTGCCCCATTACCCCCATCTGTACCATCCCTGCCGCATTACCCCATCTGTACCATCCCTGCCCCATTACCCTATCTGTACCATCCCTGCCGCGTTACCCCATCTGTACCATCCCTGCCCCATTACCCCATCTGTACCATCCCTGCCGCATTACCCCATCTGTACCATCCCTGCCCCATTACCCTATCTGTACCATCCCTGCCCCATTACCCCATCTGTACCATCCCTGCCCCATTACCCCATCTGTACTATATCTGCCGCATTACCCCATCTGTACCATCCCTGCCCCATTACCCCCATCTGTACCATCCCTGCCGCATTACCCCATCTGTACCATCCCTGCCCCATTACCCCCATCTGTACCATCCCTGCCCCATTACCCTATCTGTACCATCCCTGCCACATTACCCCATCTGTACTATCCCTGCCCCATTACCCCATCTGTACCATCCCTGCCCCATTACCCCATCTGTACCATCCCTGCCCCATTACCCCCATCTGTACCATCCCTGCCGCGTTACCCCATCTGTACCATCCCTGCCCCATTACCCCATCTGTACCATCCCTGCCGCATTACCCCATCTGTACCATCCCTGCCCCATTACCCTATCTGTACCATCCCTGCCCCATTACCCCATCTGTACCATCCCTGCCCCATTACCCCATCTGTACTATATCTGCCGCATTACCCCATCTGTACCATCCCTGCCCCATTACCCCCATCTGTACCATCCCTGCCGCATTACCCCATCTGTACCATCCCTGCCCCATTACCCCCATCTGTACCATCCCTGCCCCATTACCCTATCTGTACCATCCCTGCCACATTACCCCATCTGTACTATCCCTGCCCCATTACCCCATCTGTACCATCCCTGCCCCATTACCCCATCTGTACCATCCCTGCCCCATTACCCCCATCTGTACCATCCCTGCCGCGTTACCCCATCTGTACCATCCCTGCCCCATTACCCCATCTGTACCATCCCTGCCGCATTACCCCATCTGTACCATCCCTGCCCCATTACCCTATCTGTACCATCCCTGCCCCATTACCCCATCTGTACCATCCCTGCCCCATTACCCCATCTGTACTATATCTGCCGCATTACCCCATCTGTACCATCCCTGCCCCATTACCCCCATCTGTACCATCCCTGCCGCATTACCCCATCTGTACCATCCCTGCCCCATTACCCCATCTGTACCATCCCTGCCCCATTACCCCATCTGTACCATCCCTGCCCCTTTACCCTATCTGTACCATCCCTGCCCCATTACCCCATCTGTACCATCCCTGCCCCATTACCCCATCTGTACCATCCCTGCCCCATTACCCTATCTGTACCATCCCTGCCGCATTACCCTATCTGTACCATCCCTGCCCCATTACCCCATCTGTACCATCCCTGCCCCTTTACCCTATCTGTACCATCCCTGCCCCATTACCCCATCTGTACCATCCCTGCCCCATTACCCCATCTGTACCATCCCTGCCCCATTACCCTATCTGTACCATCCCTGCCCCATTACCCCATCTGTACCATCCCTGCCCCATTACCCCATCTGTACCATCCCTGCCCCTTTACCCTATCTGTACCATCCCTGCCCCATTACCCCATCTGTACCATCCCTGCCCCATTACCCTATCTGTACCATCCCTGCCGCATTACCCTATCTGTACCATCCAAGCCCCATTACCCTATCTGTACCATCCCTGCCGCATTACCCCATCTGTACCATCCCTGCCCCATTACACTATCTGTACCATCCCTGCCGCATTACCCCCATCTGTACCATCCCTGCCACATTACCCCATCTGTACTATCCCTGCCCCATTACCCCATCTGTACCATCCCTGCCCCATTACCCCATCTGTACCATCCCTGCCCCATTACCCCCATCTGTACCATCCCTGCCCCATTACCCCATCTGTACCATCCCTGCCCCATTACCCCATCTGTACCATCCCTGCCCCATTACCCCATCTGTACCATCCCTGCCGCATTACCCTATCTGTACCATCCCTGCCCCATTACACTATCTGTACCATCCCTGCCCCATTACACTATCTGTACCATCCCTGCCCCATTACCATATCTGTACCATCCCTGCCCCATTACCCCATCTGTACCATCCCTGCCCCATTACCCTATCTGTACCATCCCTGCCCCATTACCCTATCTGTACCATCCCTGCCCCATTACCCCATCTGTACCATCCCTGCCCCATTACCCCATCTGTACCATCCCTGCCCCATTACCCTATCTGTACCATCCCTGCCGCATTACCCTATCTGTACCATCCCTGCCGCATTACCCTATCTGTACCATCCCTGCCCCATTACACTATCTGTACCATCCCTGCCTCATTACCCCATCTGTACCATCCCTGCCGCATTACCCCCATCTGTACCATCCCTGCCCCATTACCCCATCTGTACTATCCCTGCCCCATTACCCCCATCTGTACCATCCCTGCCGCATTACCCCATCTGTACCATGCCTGCCCCATTACCCCCATCTGTACCATCCCTGCCCCATTACCCCATCTGTACCATCCCTGCCCCATTACCCTATCTGTACTATATCTGCCGCATTACCCCATCTGTACCATCCCTGCCTCATTACCCCATCTGTACCATCCCTGCCCCATTACCCCATCTGTACCATCCCTGCCCCATTACCCCATCTGTACCATCCCTGCCCCCTTACCCCATCTGTACCATCCCTGCCGCATTACCCTATCTGTACCATCCCTGCCCCATTACCCCATCTGTACCATCCCTGCCCCATTACCCCCATCTGTACCATCCCTGCCGCGTTACCCCATCTGTACCATCCCTGCCCCATTACACTATCTGTACCATCCCTGCCCCATTACACTATCTGTACCATCCCTGCCCCATTACCCTATCTGTACCATCCCTGCCCCATTACCCCATCTGTACCATTCCTGCCGCATTACCCTATCTGTACCATCCCTGCCCCATTACACTATCTGTACCATCCCTGCCTCATTACCCCATCTGTACCATCCCTGCCGCATTACCCCCATCTGTACCATCCCTGCCCCATTACCCTATCTGTACCATCCCTGCCGCATTACCCTATCTGTACCATCCCTGCCGCATTACCCTATCTGTACCATCCCTGCCCCATTACCCCATCTGTACCATCCCTGCCGCATTACCCCATCTGTACCATCCCTGCCCCATTACCCCCATCTGTACCATCCCTGCCGCATTACCCCATCTGTACCATCCCTGCCCCATTACCCCATCTGTACCATCCCTGCCCCATTACCCCATCTGTACCATCCCTGCCCCATTACCCCATCTGTACCATCCCTGCCACATTACCCCATCTGTACCATCCCTGCCTCATTACCCCATCTGTACCATCCCTGCCCCATTAACCCATCTGTACCATCCCTGCCCCATTACCCCATCTGTACCATCCCTGCCCCATTACCCCATCTGTACCATCCCTGCCCCATTACCCTATCTGTACCATCCCTGCCGCATTACCCTATCTGTACCATCCCTGCCCCATTACCCCATCTGTACCATCCCTGCCCCATTACCCCCATCTGTTCCATCCCTGCCGCGTTACCCCCATCTGTACCATCCCTGCCCCATTACACTATCTGTACCATCCCTGCCCCATTACCCCATCTGTACCATCCCTGCCCCATTACCCCATCTGTACCATCCCTGCCCCATTACCCCATCTGTACCATCCCTGCCCCATTACCCTATCTGTACCATCCCTGCCGCATTACCCCATCTGTACCATCCCTGCCCCATTACCCCATCTGTACCATCCCTGCCCCATTACCCCATCTGTACCATCCCTGCCCCATTACCCCATCTGTACCATCCCTGCCCCATTACCCCATCTGTACCATCCCTGCCCCATTACCCCATCTGTACCATCCCTGCCGCATTACCCCATCTGTACCATCCCTGCCGCATTACCCTATCTGTACCATCCCTGCCCCATTACACTATCTGTACCATCCCTGCCTCATTACCCTATCTGTACCATCCCTGCCCCATTACCCCATCTGTACCATCCCTGCCGCATTACCCTATCTGTACCATCCCTGCCCCATTACACTATCTGTACCATCCCTGCCTCATTACCCCATCTGTACCATCCCTGCCGCATTACCCCCATCTGTACCATCCCTGCCCCATTACCCCATCTGTACTATCCCTGCCCCATTACCCCCATCTGTACCATCCCTGCCGCATTACCCCATCTGTACCATCCCTGCCCCATTACCCCCATCTGTACCATCATTGCCGCATTACCCCATCTGTACCATCCCTGCCCCATTACCCTATCTGTACCATCCCTGCCCCATTACCTTATCTGTACCATCCCTGCCCCATTACCCCATCTGTACCATCCCTGCCGCATTACCCCATCTGTACCATCCCTGCCCCATTACCCCATCTGTACCATCCCTGCCGCATTACCCCATCTGTACTATATCTGCCGCATTACCCCATCTGTACCATCCCTGCCCCATTACCCCCATCTGTACCATCCCTGCCGCATTACCCCATCTGTACCATCCCTGCCCCATTACCCCCATCTGTACCATCCCTGCCCCATTACCCTATCTGTACCATCCCTGCCACATTACCCCATCTGTACCATCCCTGCCCCATTACCCCATCTGTACCATCCCTGCCCCATTACCCCATCTGTACCATCCCTGCCCCATTACCCCATCTGTACCATCCCTGCCCCATTACCCCATCTGTACCATCCCTGCCCCATTACCCCATCTGTACCATCCCTGCCCCATTACCCCATCTGTACCATCCCTGCCCCATTACCCTATCTGTACCATCCCTGCCCCATTACCCCATCTGTACCATCCCTGCCCCATTACCCCATCTGTACCATCCCTGCCCCATTACCCCATCTGTACCATCCCTGCCCCATTACCCTATCTGTACCATCCCTGCCGCATTACCCCATCTGTACCATCCCTGCCCCATTACCCCATCTGTACCATCCCTGCCCCATTACCCCATCTGTACCATCCCTGCCCCATTACCCCATCTGTACCATCCCTGCCACATTACCCTATCTGTACCATCCCTGCCCCATTACCCCAATCTGTACCATCCCTGCCGCGTTACCCCATCTGTACCATCCCTGCCGCATTACCCCATCTGTACCATCCCTGCCCCATTACCCCATCTGTACCATCCCTGCCACATTACCCTATCTGTACCATCCCTGCCCCATTACCCCAATCTGTACCATCCCTGCCGCGTTACCCCATCTGTACCATCCCTGCCGCGTTACCCCATCTGTACCATCCCTGCCGCGTTACCCCATCTGTACCATCCCTGCCGCATTACCCCATCTGTACCATCCCTTACCCATTACCATATCTGTACCATCCCTGCCCCATTACCCCATCTGTACCATCCCTGCCGCATTACCCATCTGTACCATCCCTGCCCCATTACCCCCATCTGTACCATCCCTGCCGCATTACCCCATCTGTACCATCCCTGCCCCATTACCCCCATCTGTACCATTCCTGCCCCATTACCCCCATCTGTACCATCCCTGCCCCATTACCCCATCTGTACCATCCCTGCCCCATTACCCCCATCTGTACCATCCCTGCCGCGTTACCCCATCTGTACCATCCCTGCCCCATTTCCCCCATCTGTACCATCCCTGCCCCATTACCCTATCTGTACCATCCCTGCCCCATTACCCCATCTGTACCATCCCTGCCCCATTACACTATCTGTACCATCCCTGCCTCATTACCCCATCTGTACCATCCCTGCCGCATTACCCCCATCTGTACCATCCCTGCCCCATTACCCCATCTGTACTATCCCTGCCCCATTACCCCCATCTGTACCATCCCTGCCGCATTACCCCATCTGTACCATCCCTGCCCCATTACCCCCATCTGTACCATCATTGCCGCATTACCCCATCTGTACCATCCCTGCCCCATTACCCTATCTGTACCATCCCTGCCCCATTACCTTATCTGTACCATCCCTGCCCCATTACCCCATCTGTACCATCCCTGCCGCATTACCCCATCTGTACCATCCCTGCCCAATTACCCCATCTGTACCATCCCTGCCGCATTACCCCATCTGTACCATCCCTGCCCCATTACCCTATCTGTACCATCCCTGCCCCATTACCTTATCTGTACCATCCCTGCCCCATTACCCCATCTGTACTATCCCTGCCGCATTACCCCATCTGTACCATCCCTGCCCCATTACACCATCTGTACCATCCCTGCCCCATTACACCATCTGTACCATCCCTGCCCCATTACCCCATCTGTACTATATCTGCCGCATTACCCCATCTGTACCATCCCTGCCCCATTACACTATCTGTACCATCCCTGCCCCATTACCCCATCTGTACCATCCCTGCCCCATTACCCCATCTGTACCATCCCTGCCCCATTACCCCATCTGTACCATCCCTGCCCCATTACCCCATCTGTACCATCCCTGCCCCATTACCCCATCTGTACCATCCCTGCCCCATTACCCTATCTGTACCATCCCTGCCGCATTACCCCATCTGTACCATCCCTGCCCCATTACCCCATCTGTACCATCCCTGCCCCATTACCCCATCTGTACCATCCCTGCCCCATTACCCCATCTGTACCATCCCTGCCACATTACCCCATCTGTACCATCCCTGCCGCATTACCCCATCTGTACCATCCCTGCCCCATTACCCCATCTGTACCATCCCTGCCCCATTACCCCATCTGTACCATCCCTGCCCCATTACCCCATCTGTACCATCCCTGCCCCATTACCCTATCTGTACCATCCCTGCCGCATTACCCCATCTGTACCATCCCTGCCCCATTACCCCATCTGTACCATCCCTGCCCCATTACCCCATCTGTACCATCCCTGCCCCATTACCCCATCTGTACCATCCCTGCCACATTACCCCATCTGTACCATCCCTGCCCCGTTACCCCAATCTGTACCATCCCTGCCGCGTTACCCCATCTGTACCATCCCTGCCGCATTACCCCATCTGTACCATCCCTGCCCCATTACCCCATCTGTACCATCCCTGCCACATTACCCTATCTGTACCATCCCTGCCCCATTACCCCAATCTGTACCATCCCTGCCGCGTTACCCCATCTGTACCATCCCTGCCGCGTTACCCCATCTGTACCATCCCTGCCGCATTACCCCATCTGTACCATCCCTTACCCATTACCATATCTGTACCATCCCTGCCCCATTACCCCATCTGTACCATCCCTGCCGCATTACCCATCTGTACCATCCCTGCCCCATTACCCCCATCTGTACCATCCCTGCCGCATTACCCCATCTGTACCATCCCTGCCCCATTACCCCCATCTGTACCATTCCTGCCCCATTACCCCCATCTGTACCATCCCTGCCCCATTACCCCATCTGTACCATCCCTGCCCCATTACCCCCATCTGTACCATCCCTGCCGCGTTACCCCATCTGTACCATCCCTGCCCCATTTCCCCCATCTGTACCATCCCTGCCCCATTACCCTATCTGTACCATCCCTGCCCCATTACCCCATCTGTACCATCCCTGCCCCTTTACCCTATCTGTACCATCCCTGCCGCATTACCCTATCTGTACCATCCCTGCCCCATTACACTATCTGTACCATCCCTGCCTCATTACCCCATCTGTACCATCCCTGCCGCATTACCCCCATCTGTACCATCCCTGCCCCATTACCCCATCTGTACTATCCCTGCCCCATTACCCCCATCTGTACCATCCCTGCCCCATTACCCCATCTGTACCATCCCTGCCCCATTACCCCCTTCTGTACCATCCCTGCCGCGTTACCCCATCTGTACCATCCCTGCCCCATTTCCCCCATCTGTACCATCCCTGCCCCATTACCCTATCTGTACCATCCCTGCCCCATTACCCCATCTGTACCATCCCTGCCCCTTTACCCTATCTGTACCATCCCTGCCGCATTACCCTATCTGTACCATCCCTGCCCCATTACACTATCTGTACCATCCCTGCCTCATTACCCCATCTGTACCATCCCTGCCGCATTACCCCCATCTGTACCATCCCTGCCCCATTACCCCATCTGTACTATCCCTGCCCCATTACCCCCATCTGTACCATCCCTGCCGCATTACCCCATCTGTACCATCCCTGCCCCATTACCATATCTGTACCATCCCTGCCCCATTACCCCATCTGTACCATCCCTGCCGCATTACCCTATCTGTACCATCCCTGCCCCATTACCCTATCTGTACCATCCCTGCCCCATTACCCCATCTGTACCATCCCTGCCCAATTACCCCATCTGTACCATCCCTGCCCCTTTACCCTATCTGTACCATCCCTGCCGCATTACCCTATCTGTACCATCCCTGCCGCATTACCCTATCTGTACCATCCCTGCCCCATTACCCTATCTGTACCATCCCTGCCGCGTTACCCCATCTGTACCATCCCTGCCCCATTACCCCATCTGTACCATCCCTGCCCCATTACCCCATCTGTACCATCCCTGCCCCATTACCCTATCTGTACCATCCCTGCCGCATTACCCTATCTGTACCATCCCTGCCCCATTACACTATCTGTACCATCCCTGCCCCATTACACTATCTGTACCATCCCTGCCCCATTACCATATCTGTACCATCCCTGCCCCATTACCCCATCTGTACCATCCCTGCCGCATTACCCTATCTGTACCATCCCTGCCCCATTACCCTATCTGTACCATCCCTGCCCCATTACCCCATCTGTACCATCCCTGCCCCATTACCCCATCTGTACTATATCTGCCGCATTACCCCATCTGTACCATCCCTGCCCCATTACACTATCTGTACCATCCCTGCCTCATTACCCTATCTGTACCATCCCTGCCCCATTACCCCATCTGTACCATCCCTGCCGCATTACCCTATCTGTACCATCCCTGCCCCATTACACTATCTGTACCATCCCTGCCTCATTACCCCATCTGTACCATCCCTGCCGCATTACCCCCATCTGTACCATCCCTGCCCCATTACCCCATCTGTACTATCCCTGCCCCATTACCCCCATCTGTACCATCCCTGCCGCATTACCCTATCTGTACCATCCCTGCCCCATTACCATATCTGTACCATCCCTGCCCCATTACCCCATCTGTACCATCCCTGCCCCATTACCCTATCTGTACCATCCCTGCCCCATTACCCTATCTGTACTGTCAAAGTCAGAAAAATATCCCCATGCACGTTGCCATATTTGCACCGCACACTGGTCCGTGCTGCGCATGCGTACGCTCTCCCGTGAAGGCGCATACCCGCAATAGCGTGCACTCGCAGGCGCGGTATGCGTATTTACGGTAGAGTTTATGTAGTCGTAGCGTGCGACTCATTCATTACATATTTTCACAATTAATGTAATTTATAGATCATGATCCCTTTGATAGTTTCTGAAAGTTTGGTTAATATAGAAGGTCCCTGTTTAAAGTAATCCCTCTTTGTATTGTACGAAGGGTCTAACAGGAATCATACAGCAGTGTTTGGTACCCATCGGAAGAGTATTTAATTAGCAATATTCCGGTGTTTGTTTGGAGCGTATTAATCGCTCGTGCGAATAGTTATGGACATAAGAAGTTTATGTCCATTTCTATTATTTACTCATACTCAGGTATGCGGCGGGAAACCTAGTTCCCCACCCACCTGAGCTGTTTGAAATCGTCACAGCCCACCTGTATGAATCAACCTATGACCTTTTGTTATGATGCAGGGCCGAATTCCGACGTCCAATGGACAATGGGATTGTAGGGACTATGAGATTGCATTGTGTGTGGGGCATAAATAGGCAGGCCGACCACATCCAGCTCTCACTCTTCAACGGTTCTCATTGCTGAAAATCGGGTGCTGGATGTCCAGGCGCATGCGATCGTTTACCCTGTGCGTAAGTTTCTCTCCGTAATCATTGTCTTTCTGTGAGCCAATTTCTCTCATCTCTCTCCGTCTCTCTCTCTCCTTCCCTTCTCTTTCTCTCGTATCTCCCCTAGACTAGTATTGTATTGTATTAGATAGTATTGTATTTTGGTTAGGAAGTCTCTGTTATATTGTAGTGTATCATTTGTACTGTTATCCCCTTTTACAAGTATATTAGATATAATACAGTTGATAGGCTTTGGACCCTAAACCAGTATCTGTGTATTTCCTATAGTGTTAAGTGTTCACTTGAGCGTCGGTGACGCTCAAGCAGCTTTGTAGTTAGTCAGGTTACACAAGGTTGCACTTACACCCTGTACTCACATTAAGGTATTCTGTGTATTTCATTGGTATAAGGTTTAGACATAAAGGTATAGCGTTGTGAGCGTCTGCGCCGCTGGTGATCTCCTCGTGGTCTCGAGCGTCCGCTACGCCATAGCGAATCATTACTCTAGTCATAGCCAATAACGTGTCCTGTGATCACTGGGCCGTGAGCGAACGTGACGCTTGAGCGTCTCGCCTACGGCTGAGCGATCGTTACGCAACTAGCGTACCATTACGGTACTTCTTAAGTAAACAGCGTACAGTGTTCTTAGACTTCATAAAGGGTTGTTTATACGACAAGGGAATTTAGCATTGTCAATTGGGGACTCGTCCTATCCTTCTCATATCTGCACTAGGTAGATCAGCAGACATTATCCCCCCAGCAAAGGGTGGGAGGTTGTCTCGCAGTGCTGACGGGATAAGCGTCTGCCTCGCTTAGATAAAGAGTGCTGAAGGAATCCGGGAACCGGAAGTAAGAACAAAACGCTTGTGTCTTTTAAAACTGTTTTATTTCTCTTCTGTCTTGCGTATACACGCACGCACACATATATCTGCATTTCTTTTTCAAATTTCGTATATCACTATTCCTGTTTGCCAAGTTTTTTATAGTTGATAGAAAGTGCTAAAAGAGATTTGCTGTTATTTCATAGTAGAGGTAATAGTTAAAGTATAGACCAACACACGGCTTGTCTGGGAGATAAGACAGTCAGTGTGGTGTGCGGTAGATGATCAGGGATCACCTACATTGATAAAGGTAGAAATTGTGTTACGGTGGATCTTTGTTTTGCGTACACGTGTCCCTAACAAAAGACTTGCGTACGCAATCCAAACGGCAGACGCACGCAGCGTACATTACGCAACGTAGCGTCTGGTTACGCAACGTAGCTCAAGTCACGAAAAGTTGAATTAGCGCAAAGCGATAATTAGCGCAAAGGCGATAAATAACGCGACGCGGTAAATAACGCAAATCTATTTTTGGAAAAATCTGAAATTTAGTTTAACAGATCCTGCTCCTAATTGGTAACACAGTTGGACTGAAGACAATTTCTGCGCAGAAATAGATATAGAAACAAAGTGTACATGTGTTGAGTGAGTGTGTTTTTATCACATAAGTTTATATAACTTAGAGGTTGAACCAAAAGGAAAGTCGGGTACTCGTCAAGGGACACACGTGTAAGTGACATATACGGTGGCTAGGGAGGCATCCTTGGTTAAATAATATTTGAGCATTAGAGTATAGCGGACCATAAGGTAACAGACCAGGAGGTCATAAGGTAACAGACCAGGAGGTCATTAACAGACGGTAACAGACCAGGAGGTCATAAGGTAACAGGTAAAATAGACAAAGAGGTCCGCTATAAAGGTACAAGAGGCACAACGCCTGGGGTGTTGGTGCAGAACCCATATAGGCCATAAGCTCTTGCTGAAGGAATCGCGGCCGGAAACATCGATTCCATTGATCTTTCAGTACATGACAAGTAGTGCTTATGTACTGAACGATTGGACCGCACGTAATTGTGTGCAGTAGTTAGTAATCTGACCTAATACCATTAGAGTAAAGTGGTCACAAACGCTATCTGTACATTCTGACGTGATTTGTGTAATTTTTTATTTTTAAAGGGAAGTTCGCTGGTCACTCAGGAACTATCTAACAACCCCAACTTTACTGGAAAGAGTAAGTGTCCTTCGGGTAACCCTCATATGTTCCAGTAAACAGAAGGTTCACAGGGGCCCTGGGTTGGGTACAGCAGCTCTGGTTACAGTTATTGCAGTACTGGCCAACGTGGGCGAGAAGTAAGTGGGGTACTTGGTAAACCGCCACCGCCGGCCTGCCCAGGACATCTTGGTTTGTTTGTAAGGGTTCGCTGAAAACCTTGAGATAAAGATCCAAGGAGGAATAAGCAACACCTGCAGAATTATGGGGGCCAGTTGTTCAGGTAGGGGGCGATCAACCTCGGTTCGGGTTGATTCAGAGAACCGACCCGTTGGGTCGGCAAGGTACATCATGTGTGAAAAATACGGAAGTCACACAGAATCTTTATGTGATGAATGGGAGAGAATGACTGTACAAGACAGGGACAAATTCCCAAGAATAGGTAGCTTCAGTCCAGACGTGTTACAAAATTTAAGGAGGAGGATATGTCTCATTGAACCAACAAAGAGACGAAGTAAACATTATGATTATGTGCAGTTAGGGCAACAGGAAGGTGAATTACAAAGAGAGTCAATTGACTTTTCTGAATCTTATCTTGAGAGGAGAGACATGGCATCGGGGAGGATTATGGTTGCGGAGAAAAGCACAAGGTTGAACAATAAAAACGCTCTTAGCAACTGTAGTATAGATTATAAGAATAAGTGTAATAACTGTAACAATGATTATTGTAATACTGTTGAATGTACAACTATTAACCTATGCAAGTTGCACCCCATGTCAAACTTCCCTCAGGAATACAAACAAGAAAGCGAGCCCAGAACGATGTCAGCACCTCTTCCAGCAACCATCACAAAAGCCATCCAGGTGGACGCGACCAAATTGGTAAAGGCAATAATCAAACCCCCTAACGGAGGGTCAGGTGAGGTCGTGTCCACAGGTACGTACAATGTTTTATATCACGCACAAACAGATGTACCCCAAAATATAAGACCAACACAAGATGATGTAACTGAGCTCGATCTGGCCAGGGTGATCTCAGTCCCCAATGGGAAGACTGACGATCAGGGAATCATTCCCGTCAAGGACAGTGCAATGCGCTGTCTCTGGTCCCGGACCGAATTGAGATCAATTGTGTCTGAATTTCCTGATCCTAGGAAAAATCTAGTCAAATGTCAAAAGTTTATTAAAGAACTAGGAAACGCCACAGAACCCACCAACAAAGAATGGCGGACAGTGCTGAGGGCATGTTTGCCCTCCAGTGTTGACCCTGAAAAGTTCATTGCTGATTGTAAATTAAACACGGAGGTACCTTGTATGGAAGAACACAATCAGGAATGTATTAGGCAGATTAACCGACAGTTAGGAATATATTTCCCAGCTGCTGTCAAGTGGAATGACATTCTCTCCATAAGGCAAAACGAAAGGGAAAATGTTTCTAATTATTTCAATCGAGCACTGCAAATAATGGCTAGAAACACTGGGATCGCAGACATCAAGACAAATGCACAACATAAAGGAATAGCGGTTAAGGTATTAATGAATGGTTTAAAAGATGAATTAAAAACAAGGGTACAGACCACCAACCCAAACTGGAGAGATATCTCGGTGACCGCACTAAGAGAGGCCGTCATCAATCATGATCAGAATATCACCAGATACAGAGAGTCACAAAGAGATGAGTTAATGGCAGCAAATATACAGGCCCAAAACACAAGACCACCCCAACAAAAGCCCCACACCCCTGTGAGAAATCCAGATATGGAAGTCTGTTACAATTGTCATAAAAAGGGACACTTTGCAAGAGATTGTAGATCAAGAGAAAGACAACACCATAATCATAAAACCCAAGGAATCAGGGAAGTACAGGGGAAACGATTGATGATGATGAGCATCCGAGCGTTTGAGGAGGCATCAAATCAACCAAAACCTCAGGTCATTGACACGTGGAGGAAGCCCAGGATTTGTTATCATTGTAGGAGAGAAGGGCATTATGCTAGCAACTGTAATAACCCACATAAAGTTAGACCCCCTAGACCAAGAAATGAGCAAAATTACAATACACACCATTATAATCAGGGATCACATAGGCAGGAAAGGTGATTATTAGGAATAGAGGCAAGCCTGAGGTAACGGTTAATGAAGTGGGAGGTCATTCACTGAAGACACAGGAATGACCAGGTGAAAAGGTGTAAATGTATTTGTGAAAAAAAATGTTTTTTTTTTTCTCTCTCTCTCTATCCCCATCTCTGACTAGTATTGGTAAGAATTCACACATTGCATATCCACTTGGTCCTTGCAGAAGTCTACCAAACCCCAGCATGACCTCCGCCACAATGTATTTCTGGCCAGATACAGACAGTGGAGTAATGCAGGTGCTGGTGGGAAGGGACTGCTCAAGGAGACCATTAGACACATAGATATGACAGCCTAATAAGTCTGACAATGATTTTCTAATGCTAACAATGTTTTCTTAATGTTGACAATGTTTAAAAATGCTTTGTTTCTCTTTCCTTATTAATGGTTATTGTCGAGTTATGTAATGTATATATGCACATGAATTGTTCTCTACCTCTTTTGTTTTTTTTGTTATCTCTCTCTTCCCACTCATGTTTCCATGGTTTAAAAATTCTATGTCACCCCTCAGTTGGACCAATGGTAATGCCAGATTTTTGCTCCTTACAGAAAGATCGTCGGTTGGGAATGAACATTGCATCACCAGAATGTTCGTTTGGAAGACTGAGAGACAGCACCTTTGAGAAGACAGCAGAACAAGAAGAACAACAAGACGAGAGAACTTATTATCGTAGCAAGTTCTCTCCCCCCCCCCCTCAAACTGTTTTCTTATACCCCCTTTACAAATTTCTTCTTTTCTCCTCCTGTAAGATGGACTTGCCCCAAGAGACTGCAATATGGATTTTCCCGTTAACCAGGATGTTGACCAGAGCAGTCTGTTTCGGTGAGAGTACCAGTGAGGTCGAGAAAGGATCCAGAAAGGTTCTAATGACTGAGACGGAGGTGTAAATTTCCAATAGCAACCCAATCACCAAGCAAAGGCGAGTACCGGGCACGATCTAACAACCATGTTATCTGTAAACATTTTCTTTGAAGGATTGTTAGCTCAAAAAGAAAATTGTATCTGTAGGCTCTGTGATAATCTGGTTGAAGATGGATGCATAAAGAAATGCCAATCCAGTTTTAATATCCATATGGACCGGCATCCATTGAGTGACTATCACTCCTTAGTGGGTAACGTGTTAAACCAAACAGATTGTTGGGTATGCTCTCAAGTACCTCAGGGTCATAGCAAATCAGGGCTAGTACCATTTCCTTTAACGTTAGGGGAGGTACTTGAGCTAAGTGGTGGGAGACCGGTGGACCGGAGGTTTAATATCTCCAGCCCTCCTAGTTTGAAGCTCCACCAATACCATGTGGATAGGTCCCTATTATGTTTTAACATCTCCAATCCCCGAAAGCCGGGAAATTGGGAAGTGTCATGGAGCAACCAAACCATGACCTTTTCGCATAGAGCAGATAGAATGCCTACAGATACAGAGCTTGTACGCCACATAGCCAGTAGAGGAAAATCTTTCCGGTATAGGTATACCTTAGGAAATAGGATTACGAGAGTTGGAGAAGTATCACCAGGATACTGTGCACATATCGTACAAACTGATACGTGCCTTAAGCAGATGGAAGAATTAGGGTCAGGAGATTTCACCTGGAAGGTTTGTAACATGGTCATGTCCTTCTCCGTCCCATATGTTCTCCCCGATGACGCATATTTCATATGCGGGAGAAAGGCGTACAAGTGGCTTGCCCCAAACTCTGAAGGATTGTGTTATATTGGAAAAGTATTGCCTGAAGTGATGACTGTTACACATGACAAAATGAAGGACATACACCGTGGTGCCCAAGCTCCTTATACTCACACTCATTACGAGCACCGAGTTAAAAGACAACTGTCAGAAAGGTTAGAGCATCCGGCCTCTGATCTTATCCATGAATCCACCGGGATTCAGGTCCTGGTAGCGTTAGATTTCACTCGCACCGCTCGAGGAGTGATGAATTATAGATACATTTCCGCACTCGCCAATTTGTTAGATAATATCACTGAAATGTATGATGACACGTTTAGATACACTGGAAGAGAACTTCAAGCTTACAAAACGGAACTAGTTCAGCATAGGATGGTTCTTAATTATCTTACAGCAGTAACAGGCGGATATTGTGTTACATTGGCAACACAGTACGGCATAAAGTGTTGCACGTATATCACAAATAGCACCGAGGATCCGGTAGAGGTCATAGACCAAAAGATGGACGATATTCTGCAATTAAAGTGGGAATTTCGTCGAAAACACAATCTCACCCTTGCTGCTGTAGGTAATGAGCTGACTGGTTGGGTGTCATGGTTGAACCCGCGAAAGTGGTTCTCCGGTTTAGGAGACTGGGCTCAAGGAGTCATAATGGATGTTGGAAAGTTTCTACTATGTATCTTAGGTGTTGTTATATTTATTGGATTGATATTTAGATGCGGGCAGGCTTTAATGAGGTGCAAACAAAGTACAAAAGTGATGAGCTTGAGGAGTGAGGAAACCGTAATTAACCTGGATTTGATTTATGACCCAATGATAGAAACCAGAATGTGATGAAAATGCGATTATACGGTCCGTTTCTTTCACCTGTTTTTCTGCTTTTCTCCAAGATACAAAGACCCCCTTGGACGAGGAAGTTGACGAGACGCTATACAGACAACAGACAAGCACCAAAGATGAAGTTTTGACCACTTGAGAAATGGACATTTGATGAACTTTGCCATGGATCCCCAGTTTCCCTAGTACTTTTAAACTCACGCTAGCCCAACATTTTTTTGTAAATCCGATGGCTCTGACAAAGCTATTTGCTCATGCCCAAGGAGCAATACAGCGCAAAGAAGACGACTCTCAACAGATACCGAACACAACTTCGACGACAGATGTACATTTCCCTGACATAGAATATCATTGCATTTTCCATAAGTGTTCTTTATCTTCATCTCTACAACCCTCAGGTAATGACACACATAGACGATAGGGAATACAGGCACAGATATCAGCAACCACATACCTCCCCCATTCATGTATCATCAACTAAAATGTGCTCCCCATTTTGTTCAAAATCCGAAAAGAGCTCGGTAAAGTTTGACAGCCCATCCACAGACCTGTACCACAGGATAAGAAGGAATTCAAATGTATACTTCGCAATACCTCGAAGCTTGATTTACAACACGTACGGCACGATGATACATGACCCTCCAAACATGGACTCATACACACATGCTTCTGCTATCACACTAGGTCATACCCTCTTCACACCTACTCCTCTCTCCTCCCTCACCCAACCATGGAAATGAATTAACCCCTGACATATATTTTTCTCCTTTTGAAATGTTTTAGAAGGTGGCAGTTATTATTGACTGCCAAAGGGTGGACTGTCAAAGTCAGAAAAATATCCCCATGCACGTTGCCATATTTGCACCGCACACTGGTCCGTGCTGCGCATGCGTACGCTCTCCCGTGAAGGCGCATACCCGCAATAGCGTGCACTCGCAGGCGCGGTATGCGTATTTACGGTAGAGTTTATGTAGTCGTAGCGTGCGACTCATTCGTTACATATTTTCACAATTAATGTAGTTTATAGATCATGATCCCTTTGATAGTTTCTGAAAGTTTGGTTAATATAGAAGGTCCCTGTTTAAAGTAATCCCTCTTTGTATTGTACGAAGGGTCTAACAGGAATCATACAGCAGTGTTTGGTACCCATCGGAAGAGTATTTAATTAGCAATATTCCGGTGTTGGTTTGGAGCGTATTAATCGCTCGTGCGAATAGTTATGGACATAAGAAGTTTATGTCCATTTCTATTATTTACTCATACTCAGGTATGCGGCGGGAAACCTAGTTCCCCACCCACCTGAGCTGTTTGAAATCGTCACAGCCCACCTGTATGAATCAACCTATGACCTTTTGTTATGATGCAGGGCCGAATTCCGACGTCCAATGGACAATGGGATTGTAGGGACTATGAGATTGCATTGTGTGTGGGGCATAAATAGGCAGGCCGACCACATCCAGCTCTCACTCTTCAACGGTTCTCATTGCTGAAAATCGGGTGCTGGATGTCCAGGCGCATGCGATCGTTTACCCTGTGCGTAAGTTTCTCTCCGTAATCATTGTCTTTCTGTGAGCCAATTTCTCTCATCTCTCTCCGTCTCTCTCTCTCCTTCCCTTCTCTTTCTCTCGTATCTCCCCTAGACTAGTATTGTATTGTATTAGATAGTATTGTATTTTGGTTAGGAAGTCTCTGTTATATTGTAGTGTATCATTTGTACTGTTATCCCCTTTTACAAGTATATTAGATATAATACAGTTGATAGGCTTTGGACCCTAAACCAGTATCTGTGTATTTCCTATAGTGTTAAGTGTTCACTTGAGCGTCGGTGACGCTCAAGCAGCTTTGTAGTTAGTCAGGTTACACAAGGTTGCACTTACACCCTGTACTCACATTAAGGTATTCTGTGTATTTCATTGGTATAAGGTTTAGACATAAAGGTATAGCGTTGTGAGCGTCTGCGCCGCTGGTGATCTCCTCGTGGTCTCGAGCGTCCGCTACGCCATAGCGAATCATTACTCTAGTCATAGCCAATAACGTGTCGTGTGATCACTGGGCCGTGAGCGAACGTGACGCTTGAGCGTCTCGCCTACGGCTGAGCGATCGTTACGCAACTAGCGTACCATTACGGTACTTCTTAAGTAAACAGCGTACAGTGTTCTTAGACTTCATAAAGGGTTGTTTATACGACAAGGGAATTTAGCATTGTCAGTACCATCCCTGCCCCATTACCCCATCTGTACCATCCCTGCCCCATTACCCCATCTGTACCATCCCTGCCCCTTTACCCTATCTGTACCATCCCTGCCGCATTACCCTATCTGTACCATCCCTGCCGCATTACCCTATCTGTACCATCCCTGCCCCATTACCCTATCTGTACCATCCCTGCCGCGTTACCCCATCTGTACCATCCCTGCCCCATTACCCCATCTGTACCATCCCTGCCCCATTACCCCATCTGTACCATCCCTGCCCCATTACCCTATCTGTACCTTCCCTGCCGCATTACCCTATCTTACCATCCCTGCCCCATTACACTATCTGTACCATCCCTGCCCCATTACACTATCTGTACCATCCCTGCCCCATTACCATATCTGTACCATCCCTGCCCCATTACCCCATCTGTACCATCCCTGCCGCATTACCCCATCTGTACTATATCTGCCGCATTACCCCATCTGTACCATCCCTGCCCCATTACACTATCTGTACCATCCCTGCCTCATTACCCTATCTGTACCATCCCTGCCCCATTACCCCATCTGTACCATCCCTGCCGCATTACCCTATCTGTACCATCCCTGCCCCATTACACTATCTGTACCATCCCTGCCTCATTACCCCATCTGTACCATCCCTGCCGCATTACCCCCATCTGTACCATCCCTGCCCCATTACCCCATCTGTACTATCCCTGCCCCATTACCCCCATCTGTACCATCCCTGCCGCATTACCCCATCTGTACCATGCCTGCCCCATTACCCCCATCTGTACCATCCCTGCCGCATTACCCCATCTGTACCATCCCTGCCCCATTACCCTATCTGTACTATATCTGCCGCATTACCCCATCTGTACCATCCCTGCCTCATTACCCCATCTGTACCATCCCTGCCCCATTACCCCATCTGTACCATCCCTGCCCCATTACCCCATCTGTACCAACCCTGCCCCCTTACCCTATCTGTACCATCCCTGCCGCATTAAACCTATCTGTACCATCCCTGCCCCATTACCCCATCTGTACCATCCCTGCCCCATTACCCCCATCTGTACCATCCCTGCCGCGTTACCCCATCTGTACCATCCCTGCCCCATTACCCCCATCTGTACCATCCCTGCCTCATTACCCTATCTGTACCATTTCTGCCCCATTACCCCATCTGTACCATCCCTGCCGCATTACCCTATCTGTACCATCCCTGCCCCATTACACTATCTGTACCATCCCTGCCGCATTACCCCATCTGTACCATCCCTGCCGCATTACCCCATCTGTACCATCCCTGCCGCATTACCCCATCTGTACCATCCCTGCCCCATTACCCCATCTATACCATCCCTGCCCCATTACCCCATCTGTACCATCCCTGCCCCATTACCCCATCTGTACCATCCCTGCCGCATTACCCCATCTGTACCATCCCTGCCGCATTACCCCATCTGTACCATCCCTGCCCCATTACCCCATCTGTACCATCCCTGCCCCATTACCCCATCTGTACCATCCCTGCCCCATTACCCCATCTGTACCATCCCTGCCGCATTACCCTATCTGTACCATCCCTGCCCCATTACCCCATCTGTACCATCCCTGCCCCGTTACCCCCATCTGTTCCATCCCTGCCGCGTTACCCCCATCTGTACCATCCCTGCCCCATTACCCCATCTGTACCATCCCTGCCCCATTACCCCATCTGTACCATCCCTGCCCCATTACCCCATCTGTACCATCCCTGCCCCATTACCCCATCTGTACCATCCCTGCCGCATTACCCCATCTGTACCATCCCTGCCCCATTACCCCATCTGTACCATCCCTGCCCCATTACCCCATCTGTACCATCCCTGCCCCATTACCCCATCTGTACCATCCCTGCCCCATTACCCCATCTGTACCATCCCTGCCCCATTACACTATCTGTACCATCCCTGCCTCATTACCCCATCTGTACCATCCCTGCCGCATTACCCCCATCTGTACCATCCCTGCCCCATTACCCCATCTGTACTATCCCTGCCCCATTACCCCCATCTGTACCATCCCTGCCGCATTACCCCATCTGTACCATCCCTGCCCCATTACCCCCATCTGTACCATCCCTGCCGCATTACCCCATCTGTACCATCCCTGCCCCATTACCCTATCTGTACTATATCTGCCGCATTACCCCATATGTACCATCCCTGCCGCATTACCCCATCTGTACCATCCCTGCCGCATTACCCTATCTGTACCATCCCTGCCCCATTACCCCATCTGTACCATCCCTGCCCCATTACACTATCTGTACCATCCCTGCCGCATTACCCCATCTGTACCATCCCTGCCGCATTACCCCATCTGTACCATCCCTGCCGCATTACCCTATCTGTACCATCCCTGCCCCATTACCCCATCTGTACCATCCCTGCCCCATTACCCCATCTGTACCATCCCTGCCCCATTACCCCATCTGTACCATCCCTGCCCCATTACCCCATCTGTACCATCCCTGCCGCATTACCCCATCTGTACCATCCCTGCCCCATTACACTATCTGTACCATCCCTGCCCCATTACCCCATCTGTACCATCCCTGCCGCACTACCCTATCTGTACCATCCCTGCCCCATTACACTATCTGTACCATCCCTGCCTCATTACCCCATCTGTACCATCCCTGCCGCATTACCCTATCTGTACCCTCCCTGCCCCATTACACTATCTGTACCATCCCTGCCCCATTACCCCATCTGTACCATCCCTGCCCCATTACCCCCATCTGTACCATCCCTGCCGCATTACCCCATCTGTACCATCCCTGCCCCATTACCCTATCTGTACTATATCTGCCGCATTACCCCATCTGTACCATCCCTGCCTCATTACCCCATCTGTACCATCCCTGCCCCATTACCCCATCTGTACCATCCCTGCCCCATTACCCTATCTGTACCATCCCTGCCTCATTACCCCATCTGTACCATCCCTGCCCCATTACCCCATCTGTACCATCCCTGCCCCCTTACCCTATCTGTACCATCCCTGCCGCATTACCCTATCTGTACCATCCCTGCCCCATTACCCCATCTGTACCATCCCTGCCCCATTACCCCCATCTGTACCATCCCTGCCGCGTTACCCCATCTGTACCATCCCTGCCCCATTACCCCATCTGTACCATCCCTGCCCCATTACCCCATATGTACCATCCCTGCCCCATTACCCTATCTGTACCATCCCTGCCTCATTACCCTATCTGTACCATCCCTGCCCCATTACCCCATCTGTACCATCCCTGCCGCATTACCCTATCTGTACCATCCCTGCCCCATTACACTATCTGTACCATCCCTGCCGCATTACCCCATCTGTACCATCCCTGCCGCATTACCCCATCTGTACCATCCCTGCCCCATTACCCCATCTGTACCATCCCTGCCGCATTTTCCCCATCTGTACCATCCCTGCCCCATTACCCCATCTGTACCATCCCTGCCGCACTACCCTATCTGTACCATCCCTGCCTCATTACCCCATCTGTACCATCCCTGCCGCATTACCCTATCTGTACCATCCCTGCCTCATTACCCCATCTGTACCATCCCTGCCGCACTACCCTATCTGTACCATCCCTGCCTCATTACCCCATCTGTACCATCCCTGCCCCATCCCTGCCCCATTACCCCATCTGTACCATCCCTGCCCCATTACCCCATCTGTACCATCCCTGCCGCATTACCCCATCTGTATTATCCCTGCCCCATTACACTATCTGTACCATCCCTGCCTCATTACCCCATCTGTACCATCCCTGCCGCATTACCCTATCTGTACCATCCCTGCCGCACTACCCTATCTGTACCATCCCTGCCCCATTACACTATCTGTACCATCCCTGCCTTATTACCCCATCTGTACCATCCCTGCCGCACTACCCTATCTGTACCATCCCTGCCTCATTACCCCATCTGTACCATCCCTGCCGCATTACCCTATCTGTACCATCCCTGCCTCATTACCCCATCTGTACCATCCCTGCCGCACTACCCTATCTGTACCATCCCTGCCTCATTACCCCATCTGTACCATCCCTGCCGCACTACCCTATCTGTACCATCCCTGCCCCATTACACTATCTGTACCATCCCTGCCTCATTACCCCATCTGTACCATCCCTGCCGCATTACCCTATCTGTACCATCCCTGCCGCATTACCCTATCTGTACCATCCCTGCCCCATTACACTATCTGTACCATCCCTGCCTCATTACCCCATCTGTACCATCCCTGCCGCATTACCCTATCTGTACCATCCACGCCGCACTACCCTATCTGTACCATCCCTGCCCCATTACACTATCTGTACCATCCCTGCCTCATTACCCCATCTGTACCATCCCTGCCGCATTACCCTATCTGTACCATCCACGCCGCACTACCCTATCTGTACCATCCCTGCCCCATTACACTATCTGTACCATCCCTGCCTCATTACCCCATCTGTACCATCCCTGCCGCATTACCCTATCTGTACCATCCCTGCCCCATTACACTATCTGTACCATCCCTGCCCCATTACCCCATCTGTACCATCCCTGCCGCATTACCCCATCTGTACCATCCCTGCCGCATTACCCCATCTGTACCATCCCTGCCTCATTACCCTATCTGTACCATCCCTGCCCCATTACCCCATCTGTACCATCCCTGCCGCATTACCCTATCTGTACCATCCCTGCCCCATTACACTATCTGTACCATCCCTGCCTCATTACCCCATCTGTACAATCCCTGCCGCATTACCCCCATCTGTACCATCCCTGCCCCATTACCCCATCTGTACTATCCCTGCCACATTACCCCATCTGTACCATCCCTGCCCCATTACCACATCTGTACTATCCCTGCCACATTACCCCATCTGTACCATCCCTGCCCCATTACCCCCATCTGTACCATCCCTGCCGCATTACCCCATCTGTACCATCCCTGCCCCATTACCCTATCTGTACCATCCCTGCCGCATTACCCTATCTGTACCATCCCTGCCCCATTACACTATCTGTACCATCCCTGCCTCATTACCCCATCTGTACCATCCCTGCCGCATTACCCTATCTGTACCATCCCTGCCGCATTACCCTATCTGTACCATCCCTGCCCCATTACACTATCTGTACCATCCCTGCCTCATTACCCCATCTGTACCATCCCTGCCGCATTACCCTATCTGTACCATCCCTGCCCCATTACCCCATCTGTACCATCCCTGCCCCATTGCCCCCATCTGTACCATCCCTGCCGCATTACCCCATCTGTACCATCCCTGCCCCATTACCCTATCTGTACTATATCTGCCGCATTACCCCATCTGTACCATCCCTGCCTCATTACCCCATCTGTACCATCCCTGCCCCATTACCCCATCTGTACCATCCCTGCCCCATTACCCCATCTGTACCATCCCTGCCCCATTACCCCATCTGTACCATCCCTGCCGCATTACCCTATCTGTACCATCCCTGCCCCATTACCCCATCTGTACCATCCCTGCCCCATTACCCCCATCTGTACCATCCCTGCCTCATTACCCCATCTGTACCATCCCTGCCGCATTACCCTATCTGTACCATCCCTGCCCCATTACCCCATCTGTACCATCCCTGCCCCATTACCCCCATCTGTACCATCCCTGCCGCGTTACCCCATCTGTACCATCCCTGCCGCGTTACCCCATCTGTACCATCCCTGCCCCATTACCCCATCTGTACCATCCCTGCCCCATTACACTATCTGTACCATCCCTGCCCCATTACCCCATCTGTACCATCCCTGCCCCATAACACTATCTGTACCATCCCTGCCCCATTACACTATCTGTACCATCCCTGCCCCATTACCCCATCTGTACCATCCCTGCCCCATTACCCTATCTGTACCATCCCTGCCCCATTACACTATCTGTACCATCCCTGCCCCATTACCCCATCTGTACCATCCCTGCCCCATTACACTATCTGTACCATCCCTGCCGCATTACCCCATCTGTACCATCCCTGCCCCATTACCCCATCTGTACCATCCCTGCCCCATTACCCCATCTGTACCATCCCTGCCGCATTACCCTATCTGTACCATCCCTGCCCCATTACCCTATCTGTACCATCCCTGCCCCATTACCCCATCTGTACCATCCCTGCCCCATTACCCCATCTGTACTATATCTGCCGCATTACCCCATCTGTACCATCCCTGCCCCATTACACTATCTGTACCATCCCTGCCCCATTACCCTATCTGTACCATCCCTGCCTCATTACCCCATCTGTACCATCCCTGCCCCATTACCCCATCTGTACCATCCCTGCCGCATTACCCTATCTGTACCATCCCTGCCCCAATTCACTATCTGTACCATCCCTGCCTCATTACCCCATCTGTACCATCCCTGCCGCATTACCCTATCTGTACCATCCCTGCCGCATTACCCTATCTGTACCATCCCTGCCCCATTACACTATCTGTACCATCCCTGCCCCATTACCCCATCTGTACCATCCCTGCCCCATTACCCCATCTGTACCATCCCTGCCGCATTACCCTATCTGTACCATCCCTGACCCATTACACTATCTGTACCATCCCTGCCTCATTACCCTATCTGTACCATCCCTGCCCCATTACCCCATCTGTACCATCCCTGCCGCATTACCCCATCTGTACCATCCCTGCCCCATTACCCCCATCTGTACCATCTCTGCCGCATTACCCCATCTGTACCATCCCTGCCTCGTTACACTATCTGTACCATTCCTGCCTCATTACACTATCTGTACCATCCCTGCCCCATTACACTATCTGTACCATCCCTGCCTCATTACCCCATCTGTACCATCCCTGCCCCAATACCCCATCTGTACCATCCCTGCCTCATTACCCCATCTGTACCATCCCTGCCCCATTACCCCGTCTGTACCATCCCTGCCCCATTACCCCATCTGTACCATCCCTGCCCCATTACCCCATCTGTACCATCCCTGCCCCATTACCCTATCTGTACCATCCCTGCCGCATTACCCAATCTGTACCATCCCTGCCCCATTACCATATCTGTACCATATCTGTACCATCCCTGCCCCATTACCCCATCTGTACCATCCCTGCCGCATTACCCTATCTGTACCATCCCTGCCCCATTACCCCATCTGTACCATCCCTGCCCCATTACCCCATCTGTACTATATCTGCCGCATTACCCCATCTGTACCATCCCTGCCCCATTACACTATCTGTACCATCCCTGCCTCATTACCCTATCTGTACCATCCCTGCCCCATTACCCCATCTGTACCATCCCTGCCCCATTACCCCATCTGTACCATCCCTGCCCCATTACACTATCTGTACCATCCCTGCCTCATTACCCCATCTGTACCATCCCTGCCGCATTACCCTATCTGTACCATCCCTGCCCCATTACCCCATCTGTACCATCCCTGCCCCATTACCCCCATCTGTACCATCCCTGCCGCGTTACCCCATCTGTATCGTCCCTGCCCCATTACCCCATCTGTACCATCCCTGTCCCATTACCCCATCTGTACCATCCCTGCCCCATTACCCCATCTGTACCATCCCTGCCCCATTACCCTATCTGTACCATCCCTGCCGCATTACGCTATCTGTACCATCCCTGCCCCATTACCCCATCTGTACCATCCCTGCCCCATTACCCCCATCTGTACCATCACTGCCGCGTTACCCCATCTGTACCATCCCTGCCCCATTACCCCATCTGTACCATCCCTGCCCCATTACCCCATCTGTACCATCCCTGCCCCATTACCCTATCTGTACCATCCCTGCCGCATTACACTATCTGTACCATCCCTGCCCCATTACCCCATCTGTACCATCCCTGCCCCATTACACTATCTGTACCATCCCTGCCCCATTACCATATCTGTACCATCCCTGCCCCATTACCCCATCTGTACCATCCCTGCCGCATTACCCTATCTGTACCATCCCTGCCCCATTACACTATCTGTACCATCCCTGCCCCATTACCCTATCTGTACCATCCCTGCCCCATTACACTATCTGTACCATCCCTGCCTCATTACCCCATCTGTACCATCCCTGCCCCAATACCCCATCTGTACCATCCCTGCCTCATTACCCCGTCTGTACCATCCCTGCCCCATTACCCCATCTGTACCATCCCTGCCCCATTACCCCATCTGTACCATCCCTGCCCCATTACCCTATCTGTACCATCCCTGCCGCATTACCCAATCTGTACCATCCCTGCCCCATTACCATATCTGTACCATATCTGTACCATCCCTGCCCCATTACCCCATCTGTACCATCCCTGCCGCATTACCCTATCTGTACCATCCCTGCCCCATTACCCCATCTGTACCATCCCTGCCCCATTACCCCATCTGTACTATATCTGCCGCATTACCCCATCTGTACCATCCCTGCCCCATTACACTATCTGTACCATCCCTGCCTCATTACCCTATCTGTACCATCCCTGCCCCATTACCCCATCTGTACCATCCCTGCCCCATTACCCCATCTGTACCATCCCTGCCCCATTACACTATCTGTACCATCCCTGCCTCATTACCCCATCTGTACCATCCCTGCCGCATTACCCTATCTGTACCATCCCTGCCCCATTACCCCATCTGTACCATCCCTGCCCCATTACCCCCATCTGTACCATCCCTGCCGCGTTACCCCATCTGTACCGTCCCTGCCCCATTACCCCATCTGTACCATCCCTGTCCCATTACCCCATCTGTACCATCCCTGCCCCATTACCCCATCTGTACCATCCCTGCCCCATTACCCTATCTGTACCATCCCTGCCGCATTACGCTATCTGTACCATCCCTGCCCCATTACCCCATCTGTACCATCCCTGCCCCATTACCCCCATCTGTACCATCCCTGCCGCGTTACCCCATCTGTACCATCCCTGCCCCATTACCCCATCTGTACCATCCCTGCCCCATTACCCCATCTGTACCATCCCTGCCCCATTACCCTATCTGTACCATCCCTGCCGCATTACACTATCTGTACCATCCCTGCCCCATTACCCCATCTGTACCATCCCTGCCCCATTACACTATCTGTACCATCCCTGCCCCATTACCATATCTGTACCATCCCTGCCCCATTACCCCATCTGTACCATCCCTGCCGCATTACCCTATCTGTACCATCCCTGCCCCATTACACTATCTGTACCATCCCTGCCCCATTACCCTATCTGTACCATCCCTGCCCCATTACACTATCTGTACCATCCCTGCCTCATTACCCCATCTGTACCATCCCTGCCCCAATACCCCATCTGTACCATCCCTGCCTCATTACCCCATCTGTACCATCCCTGCCCCATTACCCCGTCTGTACCATCCCTGCCCCATTACCCCATCTGTACCATCCCTGCCCCATTACCCCATCTGTACCATCCCTGCCCCATTACCCTATCTGTACCATCCCTGCCGCATTACCCAATCTGTACCATCCCTGCCCCATTACCATATCTGTACCATATCTGTACCATCCCTGCCCCATTACCCCATCTGTACCATCCCTGCCGCATTACCCTATCTGTACCATCCCTGCCCCATTACCCCATCTGTACCATCCCTGCCCCATTACACTATCTGTACCATCCCTGCCCCATTACACTATCTGTACCATCCCTGCCCCATTACCCCATCTGTACCATCCCTGCCGCATTACCCTATCTGTACCATCCCTGCCCCATTACACTATCTGTACCATCCCTGCCTCATTACCCCATCTGTACCATCCCTGCCGCATTACCCCATCTGTACCATCCCTGCCGCATTACCCTATCTGTACCATCCCTGCCCCATTACCCCATCTGTACCATCCCTGCCGCATTACCCCATCTGTACCATCCCTGCCCCATTACCCCCATCTGTACCATCCCTGCCCCATTACCCCATCTGTACCATCCCTGCCCCATTACCCCATCTGTACTATATCTGCCGCATTACCCCATCTGTACCATCCCTGCCCCATTACACTATCTTGTCAAAGTCAGAAAAATATCCCCATACACACTGCCATATTTGCACCGCACACTGGTCCGCGCTGCGCATGCGTACGCTCTCCCGTGAAGGCGCATACCCGCAATAGCGTGCACCCGCGGGCGCACGGTATGCGTATTTACGGTAGAGTTTATGTAGTCGTAGCGTGCGACTCATTCGTTACATATTTTCACAATTAATGTAGTTTGTAGATCATGGTCCCTTTGATAGATTCTGAAAGTTTGGTTAATATAGAATGTCCCTGAGCTGAGGAATCCCTCTTTGTATCGTAGGAAGGGTCTAACAGGAGTCATGCAGTAGTGTTTGGTACCCATCGGAAGAGTATTTAAATAGCAATATTCCAGTGTTGGTTTGGAGCGTATTAATCGCTCGTGCGGATAGTTATGGACATAAGAAGTTTATGTCCATTTCTACTATTTACTCATACTCAGGTATGCGGCGGGAAACCTAGTTCCCCACCCACCTGAGCTGTTTGAAATCGTCACAGCCCACCTGTATGAATCAACCTATGACCTTTTGTTATGATGCAGGGCCGAATTCCGACGTCCAATGGACAATGGGATTGTAGGGACTGTGAGATTGCATTGTGTGTGGGGCATAAATAGGCAGGCCGACCATATCCAACTTCACTCTCTCATCAACGGTTGTCTTGCTGATAATCGGGAGCTGGATATCGAGGCGCATGCGATCATACCCTTTGTGCGTAAGTTTCTCTCCGTAATCATTGTCTTACTGTGAGCCAATTTCTCTCATCTCTCTCCATTTCTCTCTCTCTATTCTCTTTTCTCTCATATCTCCCCTAGACTAGTATTGTATTGTATTAGATAGTATTGTATTTTGGTTAGGAAGTCTCTGTTATATTGTAGTGTATCATTTGTACTGTTATTCTCTTTTACAAGTATATTAGATATAATACAGTTGATAGGCTTTGGACCCTAAACCAGTATCTGTGTATTTTCTATAGTTTTAAGCAGCTTTGTAGTTAGTTAGGTTACACAAGGTTGCACATACACCCTGTATTCACATTAAGGTATTCTGTGTATTTCATTGATAAAAGGTTTAGACATAAAGGTATAGCGTTGTGAGCGTCTGCGCCGCTGGTGATCTCCTCGTGGTCTCGAGCGTACGCTACGCCATAGCGAATCATTACTCTAGACATAACCAATAACGTGCTGTCCTGTGATCACTGGGCCGTGAGCGAACGTGGCGCTTGAGCGTCTCGCCTACGGCTGAGCGATCGTTACGCAACTAGCGTACCCTTACGGTACTTCTTAAGTAAACAGCGTACAGTGTTCTTAGACTTCATTAAGGGTTATTTATACGACAAAGGAATTTAGAATTGTCAATTGGGGACTCGTCCTGTCCTTCTCACATCTGCACTAGGTAGATAAGCAGACATTATCCCCCAGCAAAGGGTGGGAGGTTGTCTCGCAGTGCTGACGGGATAAGCGTCTGCTTTGCTTAGATAAAGAGTGCTGAAGGAATCCGGGAACCGGAGGTAAGAACAAAACGCTTGTGTCTTTTAAAACTGTTTATTTCTCTTCTGTCTTGCGTATACACGCACGCATACATATATATCTGCATTTCTTTTTCAATTTCGTATATCACTATTCCTGTTTGCCAATTTTTATAGTTGATAGAAAGTGCTAAAAGAGATTTGCTGTTATTTCATAGTAGAGGTAATAGTTAAAGTATAGACCAACACACGGCTTGTCTGGGAGATAAGGCAGTCAGTGTGGTGTGCGGTAGATGATCAGGGATCATCTACATTGATAAAGGTAGAAATTGTGATACGGTGGATCTTTGCTTTGCGTACACGTGTCTCTAACAAAGACTAGCGTACGCAATCCAGAGGCAGACGCACGCAGCGTACATTACGCAACGTAGCGTCCGGTTACGCCCACTTAGCTCGTCACGAAAAGTTGGATTTTAGCGCAAAGCGATAATTAACGCAAAGGCGATAAATAACGCACAGCGGTAGATAACGCGACGCGGTAAATAACGCAAATCTATTTTTGGAAAAATCTGAAATTTAGTTTAACAGATCCTGCTCCTAATTGGTAACACAGCTGGGCTGAAGAAAATTTCTGCGCAGAAATAGATATAGAAACAAAGTGTACATGTGTTGAGTGAGTGTGTTTTTATCACATAAGTTTATATAACTTAGAGGTTGAACCAAAAGGAAAGTCGGGTACTCGTCGAGGAACATACGTGTAAGTGACATATACGGTGGCTAGGGAGGCATCCCTGGTTAAATAATATTTGAGCATTAGAGTATAGCGGACCATAAGGTAACAGACCAGGAGGTCATAAGGTAACAGACCAGGTGGTCATAAGGTAACAGGTAAAATAGACAAAGAGGTCCGCTATAAAGGTACAAGAGGCACAACGCCAGGGGTGTTGGTGCAGAACCCATATAGGCCATACAAGCTCATGCTGAAGGAATTCGCAGCCGAAATTTTCGATTCCATTGATCTTTCAGTACATGACAAGTAGTGCTTATGTACTGAACGATTGTACCGCACGTAATTGTGTGCAGTAGTTAGTAATCTGACCTAATACCATTAGAGTAAAGTGGTCACAAACGCTATTTGTACATTCTGACGTGATTTGTGTAATTTATTATTTTTGGAAGGGAGGTTCGCTGGTCACTCAGGAACTATCCAACAACCAATACTTGCTGGGGAACGCGCCCCAGTAAATAAAGGTTCACAGGGGCCCTGAGTTGGGTACAGCAGCTCTGGATACAGTGATTGCAGTACTGGCCAACGTGGGCGAGAAGTGAGTGGGGTACTTGGTAAACCGCCACCGCCAGCCTGCCCAGGACATCTTGGTTTGTTTGTAAGGGTTCGCTGAAAACCTTGATATAAAGATCCAAGGAGGAATAAGCAACACCTGCAGATTATGGGGGCCAGTTGTTCTGGTAGGGGGCGATCAACCTCGGTTCGGGTTGATTCAGAGAACCGACCAGTCGGGTCGGCAAGATACATCATGTGTGAAAAATACGGAAGTCACACAGAGGTTTTATGTGATGAATGGGAGAGAATGACTGTACAAGACAGGGAGAAATTCCCAAGAATAGGTAGCTTCAGTCCAGAAGTGTTACAAAATTTAAGGAGGAGGATATGTCTCATAAAATCAACAAAGAGACGAATTCAGCATCATGATTATTTACAGTTGTGGCAGCAGGAAGGTGAGATACAGAGAGGTTTGGCTCTGGCGGCGGGATCTGGGGCAGTCAGGAAGCTGATAGCCACAGCCCCTCCTCCACCATACATTGCAGGAGAGAAGTTGATTGCGGAGAGAAACGCACTGGGTTGTAAAACACAAACTCTTAGTAACCCTGTAAATGTTAATGATGTTAACCAAGTAACCCAGGCAATTATTAACCCGTGCAAGTTGTACCCTGTTTTGAACTTTCCTCAGGAGTGTGATCAAGAAGACGATTCGGCAACAATTTCAGCGCTCTCTCTAGCGGCCACCATATCAGAAACCACAGTAGGCACAGCAACACCCACGAGATTAGCAAAGGCCCCTAGCGGAGGGATAGGTGAGGTCGTGTCAACGGGTAAGTACGGCACCATGCACTACACTGAAACAATTGTACCACAACAAGCTGTAGAATCTACACAGGAAGAGGCTGTTAGAATTGCTCCTGTAAGGGTAATAGCAGTTCCCAATGGAAAAACAGATGTGTCTGGAGCCACTCCCATAAGGAACATTGCCATGTACACTCCATTCTCCCGAATGGAATTAAGAACAATAGTGTCTGAATTTCCTGACCCCAGGAAAGACTTAGTTGCTAGCCAAAAATACATCAGGGATCTAGGTAACACTGTAGAACCCAACAACAAGGATTGGCAGATACTGCTAAGAGCTTGTTTACCTTCCAATGTCGACTCAACTCAATTCTTAGCTGACTGTGCATTGGATAAAGATGTACCGCTTACAGACGTGTACAACAAGGATAATGTAAAAAGGATAAATTTGCAGCTAAAAGAGTATTTCCCAGCCGTTGCTAAATGGAATAAAATATTTTCCATTAAGCAAAAGGAGTCCGAAACGGCAACAGAATATTTTCACCGGGCACTATTAGAAATGGCAAAATACACTGGTATAGAAGACATTAGGACCAACCCAAACCATCAAGAAGTAGCAGTATCTGTACTGATGGATGGTTTAAAGCACGCAACCATGTTGGCGAGGTCTGTCAGTGTCCACCTTGAGAGAGGCTGCTATTGATCACGACAGAAACATCACCAGGCACAGAGAGTCGCAAAGTGATAAATTAATGTCAGTAAGTATACAGGCGCTGACCACAAAGCAGCCTGCGTATGTACCATCGAATCCTGTAAGTAAGTCAACTGTAATAACTTGTTATTCCTGTAACAGACCGGGACACTATGCACGAGAATGTAGAGTAAGAAATGTACCAAAATCTTTTCAACCCCCTAGACAACGACACGACACACGACATTGGGAGCAGGGTCCACAGAGGCGGAGTTTTGAGCCACATACAGGGGAAACAAAAAGATATCCCCCGAACAGAGATTGGCATGCCTCTGGTAGTTCCCAGCTAACCCCCTCACAAGTAGTCGCTGCCAGCGGGATCCAGGGAGGTCAGCATACCCACTAGGGGTGTGGCCATACCTGTAATCTGCAGCCAGTTAAGTTGATTGCCAGTCTTGGAAGTGAACCAGAGATTGCAATCAATGTAGCTGGTAAAACCTTAAACTTTCTTGTAGACACAGGGGCGGCCAAGTCAGTGATAAATTCGACAGTGGGCATGAGAACCACTGGTAGGACAATTCCAGCCATGGGAGTAACAGGAGTAGTCCAGCACTACCCTGTTAGCAAACCAGCCGAGATTACAATAGGGCCTTTGCACACCAAGCATTCCTTTTTGCTGGCTGCATCTGCACCAACTAATCTCCTGGGTAGAGACTTACTATGTAAAATGGGTTGCGTCATTTATTGTACTCCTGAAGGTGTATTCTTGGACATTCCTGAGAATCACGCTCAGGAGGTACGAGACATGTTAGACTCCCCATCAAAATTAATGTCACATTCCATTATGACAAATAGGAATCCATCCCAAATAGAAGAGATGACATCTCAGATACCAGAGTCACTTTGGACAAAAGATGGACAGGACACTGGATTAATGGCAAACAAAGCTCCAGTAGTTGTACAAGTAAAAGATGGTAGGATAGCTCCAAAAATCCCACAGTATCCTCTGAAGCCAGAGGTGGAGTTAGGAGTTTTCCCAGTAATAGAACGCTTGCTGCAACAGGGCATTCTGGTAAGAACGTCCAGCACAGCCAATAGTCCCATCTTCCCTGTTAAAAAGAGTGGGGGGAGGGGTTACAGGCTAGTGCAGGATCTAAGGGGGATTAACAAAATAGTTGAGAGTCAGTTCCCCGTAGTGCCAAATCCAGCTGTCATCCTAATGCAAATTCCTCCCACTGCCAAATTTTTCACTGTTATTGACCTCTGCTCCGCTTTCTTTTCGGTACCTCTGCATCCTGACAGCCAATATTTGTTTGCATTCACATACAGAGGAGTCCAATACACATGGACTCGGTTACCCCAAGGTTTCATAGATAGTCCAAGTATATTTTCTCAGGCTCTGCATGATTGTTTACAGTCTTTCCAACCAGAGAGTGGATCAGTATTGATACAGTACGTGGACGATTTACTGCTGTGTTCAGATTCACTGGAAGCCTCTCTGAAGGATACGAAACAGCTCCTGTTTCATCTTTCAGACACAGGTCACAAGGTTTCCAAAGACAAGTTACAATTATGCCAGACTAAGGTAAAATATTTGGGACACTGTCTAACACAAGGACTGAGACACCTGACCGCTGATAGAATCCAAGCAATTAGAGACATGACCCTGCCACAAACCCAGCAACAGATCAGAACGTTTTTAGGAATGTGTGGGTATTGCCGTAATTGGATCCCAGGGTTTTCCATATTGGCGCTACCTTTGCAGGAAATGGTCTCCTCAAACAAACCTGATCGGATTTCGCATACCGACGAATCCGAAACAGCATTTGAGAGACTTAAGCAATGCCTAACGCAGGCACCAGCACTAGGTATGCCAGACTATGGGAAACCCTTTGAACTATACGGAACAGAAAGTGCTGGGTGCGCAGCAGGTGTACTAACCCAAAAACACGGTGACGCCAGCAGGCCAGTTGCATACTACAGCGCTCAGCTAGATACGGTAGCGCGATCCCTCCCCACATGCTTGCGAAGCGTTGCTGCGATAGCATTGCTAGTGACAAAAAGCGAAGATGTCGTGCTAGGCCACAACCTCACAATCCATACACCACATGCGGTATCTGCCTTATTGAATTCTGCCCAAACCAGACACGTCTCATCAGCAAGGTTTACAAGATGGGAATTGGCATTAATGGCCCCAGTAAACATCACCATAAGGAGATGCAGCGCATTAAATCCTGCAACATTTCTCCCAGGTGTGCCTGGTCAGACACAAAGGGTGGAAGGTGAGAGTGATGGGGAAGGAGGATTTAATGCAAAGGAAGATACACATGATTGTATGGAATATTTGACCCAAAATTTTACCGCAAGGCCTGACATCAGTGACAATCCACTGGAAGATGCAGAACTCACGTTCTACACTGACGGTAGTTGTCATAGACAGTCAGACTCGGGAGACTTGTGTACTGGATACGCAGTCGTAGATGACCAAGACACCATAGAAGCGGAACCGCTAGGCCCACCTCACTCAGCCCAGGTTGCTGAACTGGTCGCCCTAACCAGAGCATGTGAATTGGCTAAGGGCAAGTCAGCCAATATCTACACCGATTCTAGATACGCCTTCGGGGTAGTACATGATTTCGGAGCGCTATGGCGCCTCAGAAATTTCATGACGGCAGCTGGTACACCGATAGCGCATGCAGCTCACATAAAAAGGCTTCTAACAGCAATACAGGAACCCGACAGAGTGGCTGTTATCAAATGTAAAGCACATACATATAGTCAAGACCCAGTGTCACTTGGTAACAGCCGAGCAGACGAAGCAGCTAAGCTTGCAGCTGCTACCCCCATACAGACAGACACCACACAACTGATGGCATTTAATACCATCAACACACAAAAGTTGTGTGAGATGCAGAATTTGTGTTCCACACAGGAAAGAGCAGTCTGGAAGGCAAAGGGATATGGCCAGGAGTCCTCAGGGCTCTGGACGGATGGACATGGTAAACCAGTGGCCCCCAGAGCATATCTTCCATGTCTGGCTGAAGCAGCTCATGGGTTGACTCATCTAGGCAAGGAGGGAATGTGCAAATTGGTAAGAGCATACTGGTGCGCCCCAGGATTCTCCTCTCATGCGAGTAAAAGAGCAATGTCATGCCTTACCTGTCTGAGAAAGAATATTGGAAAGGCAATACCTACAGAACCATCCCATATCCCACCTGCCGGCGGCCCTTTCCAGGTAATACAAATTGACTTCATTCAATTACCCCCATGTCGAAATTTGAAATATGTACTTGTTTGTATAGATGTTTTCTCAAATTGGGTCGAAGCTTTTCCAGCAGCTACAAATACCGCTATGTTTACAGCTAAGAAAATTGTGCAGGAATTTGTATGTAGATATGGTATCCCTAGAATCATTGAAAGTGATAGGGGTACCCATTTTACAGGTGATGTCTTTCAAGGAATGTGTAAATTAATGGGTATTGATAGCAAGCTGCACACTCCGTACCGTCCACAGGCGAGTGCGAAGGTCGAAAGAGTGAACAGCACTATTAAAAATAAATTGAGTAAAGTAATGGCAGAGACAGGATTGACGTGGCCAGAAGCTTTACCCATTGTTTTGTATAGCATCAGAACCACTCCCAGGTCCCCTCTTAATCTGTCCCCTTTTGAAATCTTGTTTGGTCGACAACCGCATGTCATGATTAACCCTCAGGATGATTTGAAATGTAACAATGAAGTAACTGTAAAGTACTTGATTAACATGAGTAAACAGTTGAGGAATCAAAATGATAATCTGAGATTGGTGATTCCTGATTTACCAGATAGTAATTGTCATGACATTGAACCTGGGGATTATGTAATGATACGAAATTTTCTACGCTCAGGTTGTCTTATTGATAGATGGGAAGGACCATACCAGGTCTTATTGACTAGCACCACAGCATTGAAGGTTGCTGAGAGAGAGACTTGGGTCCATTCATCCCACTGCAAAAAGGTTGCTGATCCAGAGAAGTCCCGTGATAAGGAACAGACGGTAGAGGTTGTATCACTGGAGTGTCTGTTCCAGGAGGACTGAGGCGGCACCTGAGCCTTGAAGACCGAAAGCAGCTGTCGACTCCCCACTCCCTTTTATTGTTTTCCTCCACTTCCCATCCCCTCTCCCTTAAAATTTCTTTTTCCCCCTTCTCATTCTTCTCTATTTCCTCCTCAAAGATGGACTTGCCCCAAGAGACTGTGATCCGGATTTTGATGTTAACCATGATGTTGACCAGAGCAGTCTGTTCCGGCGAGAGTACCATAGAGGTCGAGAGAGGTTCTGGAATGGGTTCCGATTATGATGATGGAGGCGTAGTTTTCCAAGATCAACCAAACCAACAAGCAAAGGCGAGTATCAGAAAACGATCCGATAGAAGAAATTGTGATGGATTGTTAGCTGAAGAAAATTGTATCTGTAGGCTTTGTGACAATTTGGTTGAAGATGGATGCATAAAGAAATGCCAATCCAGTTTTAATATCCATATGGACCGGCATCCATTGAGTGACTATCACTCCTTAGTGGGTAACGTGTTAAACCAAACAGATTGTTGGGTATGCTCTCAAGTACCTCAGGGTCATAGCAAATCAGGGCTAGTACCATTCCCTTTAACGTTAGGGGAGGTACTTGAGCTAAGTGGTGGGAGACCGGTGGACCGGAGGTTTAACATCTCCAGCCCTCCTAGTTTGAAGCTCCACCAATACCATGTGGATAGGTCCCTCTTATGTTTTAATATCTCCAATCCCCGTAAGCCGGGAAATTGGGAAGTGTCATGGAGCAACCTTACCATGACCTTTTCACACAGAGCAGATAGAATGCCTACAGATACAGAGCTTGTACGCCACATAGCCAGTAGAGGAAAATCTTTCCGGTATCGATATACCTTAGGAAATAGGATTACTAGAGTTGGAGAGGTATCACCAGGATACTGTGCACATATCGTACAAACAGATACGTGCATTAAGCAGATGGAAGAATGAGGGTCAGGAGATTTCACCTGGAAGGTTTGTAACATGGTCATGTCCTTCTCCGTCCCATATGTTCTCCCCGATGACGCATATTTCATATGCGGGAGAAAGGCGTACAAGTGGCTTGCCCCAAACTCTGAAGGATTGTGTTATATTGGAAAAGTATTGCCTGAAGTGACGACTGTTACACATGACAAAATGAAGGACATACACCGTGGTGCCCAAGCTCCTTATACTCACACTCATTACGAGCACCGAGTTAAAAGACAACTGTCAGAAAGGTTAGAGCATCCGGCCTCTGATCTTATCCATGAATCCACCGGGATTCAGGTTCTGGTAGCGTTAGATTTCACTCGCACCGCTCGAGGAGTGATGAATTATAGATACATTTCCGCACTCGCCAATTTGTTAGATAATATCACTGAAATGTATGATGACACGTTTAGATACACTGGAAGAGAACTTCAAGCTTACAAAACAGAACTAGTTCAGCATAGGATGGTTCTTAATTATCTTACAGCAGTAACAGGCGGATATTGTGTTACATTGGCAACACAGTACGGCATAAAGTGTTGCACGTATATCACAAATAGCACCGAGGATCCGGTAGAGGTCATAGACCAAAAGATGGACGATATTCTCCAATTGAAGTGGGAATTTCGTCGAAAACACAATCTCACCCTTGCTGCTGTAGGTAATGAGCTGACTGGTTGGGTGTCATGGTTGAACCCGCGAAATTGGTTCTCCGGTTTAGGAGACTGGGCTCAAGGAGTCATAATGGATGTTGGAAAGTTTCTACTATGTATCTTGGGTGTCGTTATATCGATTGGATTGATATTTAGATGCGGGCAGGCTTTAATGAGGTGCAAACAAAGTACAAAAGTGATGAGCTTGAGGAGTGAGGAAACCGTAATTAACCTGGATTTGATTTATGACCCAATGATAGAAACCAGAATGTGATGAAAATGCGATTATACGGTCCGTTTCTTTCACCTGTTTTTCTGCTTTTCTCCAAGATACAAAGACCCCCTTGGACGAGGAAGTTGACGAGACGCTATACAGACAACAGACAAGCACCAAAGATGAAGTTTTGACAACCTATGATATGGACACTTGATGAACTTTGCCATGGATCCCCAGTTTCCCTAGTATTTTTAAACTCACGCTAGCCCAACATTTTTTGTAAATCTGATGGCACTGACAAAGCTATTTGCTCATGCCCAAGGAGCAATACAGCGCAAAGAAGACGACTCTCAACAGATACCGAACAAAACTTCAACAACAGATGTACATTTCCCTGACATAGAATATCATTGCATTTTTCATAAGTGTTCTTTATCTTCATCTCTACAACCCTCAGGTAATGACACACATAGTCGATAGGGAATACAGGCACAGATATCAGCAACCACATACCTCCCCCATTCATGTATCATCAACTAAAATGTGCATCCCCATTTTGTTACAACCACAGCCGAAATGAGCTCGGTAGAGTTTGACAGCCCATCCACAGACCCTTGGTACGGGATAAGAAGGAATTCAAATGTATACTTCGCAATACCTCGAAGCTTGATTTACCACACGTACGGCACGATGATACATGACCCTCCAAACATGGACTCATACACACATGCTTCTGCTTTCTCACTAGGTCATACCCTCTTCACACCTACTCCTCTCTCCTCCCCTACCCAACCATGGAAATCAATTAACCCCTGACTTATATTTTTCTCCTTTTGAAATGTTTTGAAGGTGGCAGTTATTATTGACTGCCAAAGGGTGGACTGTCAAAGTCAGAAAAATATCCCCATACACACTGCCATATTTGCACCGCACACTGGTCCGCGCTGCGCATGCGTACGCTCTCCCGTGAAGGCGCATACCCGCAATAGCGTGCACCCGCGGGCGCACGGTATGCGTATTTACGGTAGAGTTTATGTAGTCGTAGCGTGCGACTCATTCGTTACATATTTTCACAATTAATGTAGTTTGTAGATCATGGTCCCTTTGATAGATTCTGAAAGTTTGGTTAATATAGAATGTCCCTGAGCTGAGGAATCCCTCTTTGTATCGTAGGAAGGGTCTAACAGGAGTCATGCAGTAGTGTTTGGTACCCATCGGAAGAGTATTTAAATAGCAATATTCCGGTGTTGGTTTGGAGCGTATTAATCGCTCGTGCGAATAGTTATGGACATAAGAAGTTTATGTCCATTTCTACTATTTACTCATACTCAGGTATGCGGCGGGAAACCTAGTTCCCCACCCACCTGAGCTGTTTGAAATCGTCACAGCCCACCTGTATGAATCAACCTATGACCTTTTGTTATGATGCAGGGCCGAATTCCGACGTCCAATGGACAATGGGATTGTAGGGACTGTGAGATTGCATTGTGTGTGGGGCATAAATAGGCAGGCCGACCATATCCAACTTCACTCTCTCATCAACGGTTGTCTTGCTGATAATCGGGAGCTGGATATCGAGGCGCATGCGATCATACCCTTTGTGCGTAAGTTTCTCTCCGTAATCATTGTCTTACTGTGAGCCAATTTCTCTCATCTCTCTCCATTTCTCTCTCTCTATTCTCTTTTCTCTCATATCTCCCCTAGACTAGTATTGTATTGTATTAGATAGTATTGTATTTTGGTTAGGAAGTCTCTGTTATATTGTAGTGTATCATTTGTACTGTTATTCTCTTTTACAAGTATATTAGATATAATACAGTTGATAGGCTTTGGACCCTAAACCAGTATCTGTGTATTTTCTATAGTTTTAAGTGTTCACTTGAGCGTCGGTGACGCTCAAGCAGCTTTGTAGTTAGTTAGGTTACACAAGGTTGCACATACACCCTGTATTCACATTAAGGTATTCTGTGTATTTCATTGATAAAAGGTTTAGACATAAAGGTATAGCGTTGTGAGCGTCTGCGCCGCTGGTGATCTCCTCGTGGTCTCGAGCGTACGCTACGCCATAGCGAATCATTACTCTAGACATAACCAATAACGTGCTGTCCTGTGATCACTGGGCCGTGAGCGAACGTGGCGCTTGAGCGTCTCGCCTACGGCTGAGCGATCGTTACGCAACTAGCGTACCCTTACGGTACTTCTTAAGTAAACAGCGTACAGTGTTCTTAGACTTCATTAAGGGTTATTTATACGACAAAGGAATTTAGAATTGTCAATCTGTACCATCCCTGCCTCATTACCCTATCTGTACCATCCCTGCCCCATTACCCCATCTGTACCATCCCTGCCCCATTACCCCATCTGTACCATCCCTGCCCCATTACCCCATCTGTACCATCCCTGCCCCATTACACTATCTGTACCATCCCTGCCCCATTACCCCATCTGTACCATCCCTGCCCCATTACCCTATCTGTACCATCCCTGCCCCATTACCCCATCTGTACCATCCCTGCCCCATTACCCCATCTGTACCATCCCTGCCCCATTACCCCATCTGTACCATCCCTGCCGCATTACCCTATCTGTACCATCCCTGCCCCATTACCCTATCTGTACCATCCCTGCCCCATTACCCCATCTGTACCATCCCTGCCCCATTACCCCATCTGTACTATATCTGCCGCATTACCCCATCTGTACCATCCCTGCCCCATTACACTATCTGTACCATCCCTGCCTCATTACCCTATCTGTACCATCCCTGCCCCATTACCCCATCTGTACCATCCCTGCCCCATTACCCCATCTGTACCATCCCTGCCCCATTACACTATCTGTACCATCCCTGCCTCATTACACTATCTGTACCATCCCTGCCTCATTACCCTATCTGTACCATCCCTGCCGCATTACCCTATCTGTACCATCCCTGCCGCATTACCCTATCTGTACCATCCCTGCCCCATTACCCCATCTGTACCATCCCTGCCGCATTACCCCATCTGTACCATCCCTGCCGCATTACCCTATCTGTACCATCCCTGCCGCATTACCCTATCTGTACCATCCCTTCCCCATTACCCCCATCTGTACCATCCCTGCCGCATTACCCCATCTGTAACATCCCTGCCCCATTACCCTATCTGTACTATATCTGCCGCATTACCCCATCTGTACCATCCCTGCCCCATTACCCCCATCTGTACCATCCCTGCCGCGTTACCCCATCTGTACCATCCCTGCCCCATTTCCCCCATCTGTACCATCCCTGCCCCATTACCCCCATCTGTACCATCCCTGCCGCGTTACCCTATCTGTACCATCCCTGCCACATTACCCCATCTGTACCATCCCTGCCCCATTACCCTATCTGTACCATCCCTGCCACATTACCCCATCTGTACTATCCCTGCCCCATTACCCCATCTGTACCATCCCTGCCCCATTACCCCATCTGTACTATCCCTGCCACATTACCCCATCTGTACCATCCCTGCCCCATTACCCCATCTGTACTATCCCTGCCACATTACCCCATCTGTACCATCCCTGCCCCATTACCCCCATCTGTACCATCCCTGCCGCATTACCCCATCTGTACCATCCCTGCCCCATTACCCTATCTGTACTATATCTGCCGCATTACCCCATCTGTACCATCCCTGCCTCATTACCCCATCTGTACCATCCCTGCCCCATTACACCATCTGTACCATCCCTGCCCCATTACCCCATCTGTACCATCCCTGCCCCATTACCCTATCTGTACCATCCCTGCCGCATTACCCTATCTGTACCATCCCTGCCCCATTACCCCATCTGTACCATCCCTGCCCCATTACCCCCATCTGTACCATCCCTGCCGCATTACCCAATCTGTACCATCCCTGCCCCATTACCATATCTGTACCATATCTGTACCATCCCTGCCCCATTACCCCATCTGTACCATCCCTGCCGCATTACCCTATCTGTACCATCCCTGCCCCATTACCCCATCTGTACCATCCCTGCCCCATTACCCCATCTGTACCATCCCTGCCCCATTACCCCATCTGTACTATATCTGCCGCATTACCCCATCTGTACCATCCCTGCCCCATTACACTATCTGTACCATCCCTGCCTCATTACCCTATCTGTACCATCCCTGCCCCATTACCCCATCTGTACCATCCCTGCCCCATTACCCCATCTGTACCATCCCTGCCCCATTACCCCATCTGTACCATCCCTGCCCCATTACACTATCTGTACCATCCCTGCCTCATTACCCCATCTGTACCATCCCTGCCGCATTACCCTATCTGTACCATCCCTGCCGCATTACCCTATCTGTACCATCCCTGCCCCATTACCCCATCTGTACCATCCCTGCCGTATTACCCCCATCTGTACCATCCCTGCCGCGTTACCCCATCTGTACCGTCCCTGCCCCATTACCCCATCTGTACCATCCCTGTCCCATTACCCCATCTGTACCATCCCTGCCCCATTACCCCATCTGTACCATCCCTGCCCCATTACCCTATCTGTACCATCCCTGCCGCATTACGCTATCTGTACCATCCCTGCCCCATTACCCCATCTGTACCATCCCTGCCCCATTACCCCCATCTGTACCATCCCTGCCGCGTTACCCCATCTGTACCATCCCTGCCCCATTACCCCATCTGTACCATCCCTGCCCCATTACCCCATCTGTACCATCCCTGCCCCATTACCCTATCTGTACCATCCCTGCCGCATTACACTATCTGTACCATCCCTGCCCCATTACCCCATCTGTACCATCCCTGCCCCATTACACTATCTGTACCATCCCTGCCCCATTACCATATCTGTACCATCCCTGCCCCATTACCCCATCTGTACCATCCCTGCCGCATTACCCTATCTGTACCATCCCTGCCCCATTACCCTATCTGTACCATCCCTGCCCCATTACCCCATCTGTACCATCCCTGCCCCATTACCCCATCTGTACCATCCCTGCCGCATTACCCCATCTGTACCATCCCTGCCCCATTACCCTATCTGTACCATCCCTGCCCCATTACCCCATCTGTACCATCCCTGCCCCATTACCCCATCTGTACTATATCTGCCGCATTACCCCATCTGTACCATCCCTGCCCCATTACACTATCTGTACCATCCCTGCCTCATTACCCCATCTGTACCATCCCTGCCGCATTACCCCATCTGTACCATCCCTGCCCCATTACACTATCTGTACCATCCCTGCCGCATTACCCTATCTGTACCATCCCTGCCGCATTACCCTATCTGTACCATCCCTTCCCCATTACCCTATCTGTACCATCCCTGCCCCATTACCCCATCTGTACCATCCCTGCCGCATTACCCCATCTGTACCATCCCTGCCGCATTACCCCATCTGTACCATCCCTGCCCCATTACCCCATCTGTACCATCCCTGCCCCATTACCCTATCTGTACCATCCCTGCCCCATTACCCTATCTGTACCATCCCTGCCCCATTACCCCATCTGTACCATCCCTGCCCCATTACCCCATCTGTACCATCCCTGCCTCATTACCCCATCTGTACCATCCCTGCCCCATTACCCCATCTGTACCATCCCTGCCCCATTACCCCATCTGTACCATCCCTGCCCCATTACCCCATCTGTACCATCCCTGCCCCATTACCCCATCTGTACCATCCCTGCCCCATTACCCTATCTGTACCATCCCTGCCCCATTACCCCATCTGTACCATCCCTGCCCCATTACCCCATCTGTACCATCCCTGCCCCATTACCCCATCTGTACCATCCCTGCCCCATTACCCCATCTGTACCATCCCTGCCCCATTACCCCATCTGTACCATCCCTGCCCCATTACCCCATCTGTACCATCCCTGCCCCATTACCCCATCTGTACCATCCCTGCCTCATTACCCCATCTGTACCATCCCTGCCCCATTACCCCATCTGTACCATCCCTGCCTCATTACCCCATCTGTACCATCCCTGCCCCATTACCCCATCTGTACCATCCCTGCCTCATTACCCCATCTGTGCCATCCCTGCCCCATTACCCCATCTGTGCCATCCCTGCCTCATTACCCCATCTGTACCATCCCTGCCTCATTACCCCATCTGTACCATCCCTGCCTCATTACCCCATCTGTACCATCCCTGCCCCATTACCCCATCTGTACCATCCCTGCCCCATTACCCCATCTGTACCATCCCTGCCCCATTACCCCATCTGTACCATCCCTGCCGCATTATCCCATCTGTACCATCCCTGCCCCATTATCCCATCTGTACCATCCCTGCCCCATTACCCCATCTGTACCATCCCTGCCGCATTACCCCATCTGTACCATCCCTGCCCCATTACCCCATCTGTACCATCCCTGCCCCATTACCCCATCTGTACCATCCCTGCCCCATTACCCCATCTGTACCATCCCTGCCCCATTACCCCATCTGTACCATCCCTGCCCCATTACCCCATCTGTACCATCCCTGCCCCCTTACCCCATCTGTACCATCCCTGCCCCCTTACCCTATCTGTACCATCCCTGCCCCATTACCCCATCTGTACTATCCACAGCCTCAGGCGACTCAGCGGTACAGGAGGAGCTGCGGCTATGGGCGCGGGGAGTGTACCAGCGCTCTGCCTCCTAGGAGTGACATATGACCCCCCCCTAAATTTGTCCTGCTACACCCCTTCACGCACTCACCTTCCCCGGGGGACACGAGCAGCCGGGCTCACAGGTCTGACTGATGCACACCGTCTCTGGATGGAGGTCGCCACAGGCGTGAGGGCAGGAATTGGCGCAGTCACTGTACGCCTGATCTCCGGGACAAGCTGGGGAGAGATTGGGGAACGTGATGTGGTCACAGTGCCAGGAGAGACAGAACAACGTACAGGGAAGGGGGGAATAGACAGCGCTAGAGGGTGATCGGAGGTAGGTAGGCGCAATACTCCACCAGCAGGGGCAGCGTACACTACGGGATGGAAAGACATAGGGGTGACGGAATCTGCTACGGGTCATACAGAATCTGGGGCATCTGGGAATGGGCAGATTAGATGGGGTGGAGGTCAGATCTGCGCCCGGTAAGCGGCGCTGTTAGTCCGCACTCATCCTGTACCTGGAGTGCAGTTGTGGGAGTTGCAGGTTTGGTGGAGGATCAGCGGAGAAGGACAGGGCTCTCCACCCGGGTCAGCCGGTGCCAGAACCGTTCTCTGCCTCTCGGACATCCCGCCGCCACAGCTGGCGCTACACTCCGTCCACTCCGACCAGTCGCTGAGCACACAGTCCGCTGGAGGAAGATTAGCGAGACCATTGATAATATTCTTCACTGACAAGTTTATAACATTTACTAACCATCAGCATTTTTACTGACACAGCATCTTCATAGCTTCAAAATGTATAAAGGAAGAATAAATAGTGACATGTAGAGGAAATGGATCTCGTGACCCTACTCCGGCCCAAAACCATTGGCGTGGAGAAACAGGAGCAATTTACACCGTGCTGGAGCCATGCTGCGCTGCAGGTGGGGCAGAGAGATATACAAAGCCCCTCCCCGGGGTAATCCGGGCGCCCCGCTGTGCCAGGGCTGAGACGCCCACGGCCTGTGTCTGCTGAAATAGCGAGTGGTGCATTATAAGGAGCCCCCACCGCTCGCACCCCCGCACCGTGCCCCAGCTCTGTGCCTGGGGCAGTTACTACAGCTGACTATTGCCCCCTATATAAGCGTCTGTGGCCTAATTCAGACCTGATCGCTAGGGTGCGTTCTCGTACAGCCTGCGATCAGGTCTGAACTGCGCATGCGTATGCACCGCAATGCACAGGTGCGTCGGTCTGCAGCGCCAGGCAACAACGGGAAGGTGCGAAAAAAGCGATCACACCGGCGATCGCAAGGTGACTGACAGGAAGAGGGCGTTTGTAGGTGGCAACTGACCCTTTTAGAGGAGTGTCCGGAAAAACGCAGGAGGGTCCAGGCGTTTGGAGGGAGGGTGTCTGACGTCAGCGGCGGCTGAGTAAGTCCTGGGCTGTGCAGAGACTCTACTGCACATGCGATCGCACCCCTGTGCAGCGATTACCCCCTCCCCCCTGTAGGTGGCGATTACCTGGTCGCAGGGATAAAAAAAAACGCCCCCTAGCGCTCAGGTGTGAATTACGCCCTGTGTGTGTAGTTACTTTCCGTGTCACAGCCATGACTCCCATATAACAGAACTGCTCCGTCATTCTGGCAGCTCCCCATTACCTCCCAGTCACCATTCAGGAGCGCAACTTACTGCTCTGATACTGCGCGTCCAATCCTCCACTGTGCCTGTACGGGACACGTGTGCGGTGCATACTGCGCTGTGCGAGCATATCTGCATTGTGCGGCCCGTGCATGGGGATTAGGTTTGGGAGGAACGTGTTCTAGCTCAGAACTACGGCATAAACTATTTATCCAAATTATTTTTACTAAATTAATAAGAAAAGTTTTTTCACATTATTTTAGTATGGCTATCTGAGGAAGGAGGCGCCTGTAGCGCTGACCGAGGACTCAACTCTCCCAACTCTAACTACTCAGCTTAAGGTGCACGTGGGAAAATGCACAAGACGACCGGAGCGCTCACGCCTAGGCGCAACTAGAAGAGCTGTGTAACATGACTGAAGAGGGAGGACACATCTCTACATTGCAGTGTGATAATCATACATGTAGAAGCATCCAGTAACTGAGCACCTGGGTAACACCATGCTGCACTGCAGGGGGGCAGATGTAACATGTGCAGAGAGTTAGGTGTGGGAGGGGCATGTCCTAGCTCAGAGCTACACTGCAGTGTGAGAATAAAGCTGCCCAGCATGTGTGGGCTATATGTAGAAGCATCCAGTAACTGAGCACCTGGGTAACACCATGCTGCACTGCAGGGGGGCAGATGTAACATGTGCAGAGAGTTAGGTGTGGGAGGGGCATGTCCTAGCTCAGAGCTACACTGCAGTGTGAGAATAAAGCTGCCCAGAATGTGTGGGCTACATGCAGAAGCAGCCAGTAACTGAGCACCTTGGTAACACCATGCTGCACTGCAGGGGGCAGATGTAACATGTGCAGAGAGTTAGGTGTAGGAGGGGTGTGTCCTAGCTCAGAGTTACATTGCAGTGTGAGAATAAAGCTGCCCAGCGTGTGTGGGCTACATGCAGAAGCAGCCAGTAACTGAGCACCTGGGTAACACCAAGCTGCGCTGCAGGGGGACAGATGTAACATGTGCAGAGAGTTAGGTGTGGGAGGGGCGTGTCCTAGCTCAGATCTACATTGCAGTGTGAGACTAAAGCTGCCCAGCATGTGTGGGCTACATGCAGAAGCAGCCAGTAACTGAGCACCTGGGTAACACCACGCTGCACTGCAGGGGGGCAGATGTAACATGTGCAGAGAGTTAGGTGTGGGAGGGGCATGTCCTAGCTCAGAGCTACATTGCAGTGTGAGAATAAAGCTGTCTGGCATGTGTGGGCTACATGCAGAAGCAGCCAGTATTTACCCTGCATGCAAACAGAGCCATAGGTGTATTTATTTACCCCCTTGCAGTGGAGAATGGTTTGTATATTAGAGGGGGATATCCCCCCCACCCTCGCACGCTGAGTGATTAGGAGTACTGCAGTCTGCACATGTTACCCTATACTGTCTCATGGTCACTCACCTGGACATGGCCAGTCATTACACTCCTCCACCTCGTGGGTCTCAGTCCCGCAGGCCGCTCCGTCAGGACCCCTCTCTGTGCAGACACGACTCCTCCAGCGATGGCCCCCGCCGCAGCTCACAGAGCAGGGGCCCCAATCCGCCCAGGGCCCGTACACGGGACACTGCACGTCGGTACATACGAAGGTCCCATTCATACAGGTGCTGTGGAAGAGAGAGACATTACACGGCGGCCGCGTGGGGCGTTATTCTACAATGGGACGGGTGGGGGGGGGGCAGAGAAATGCCCGACCTCTACTAATCACATACAGAGAATATGTATCACCTGGAGATGTAATAACCGCATCTCATGGTCCAACACTACTGACACCGTGCAACCGCCTCCTTCATGACGCTTCACCTGGGGGCTCTGTATCTGTGGATCTCCCCCCATACATCCGGCTGTGGTGATGGTCCTGGTGATCAGGTAAGTGGTGGTGGTGGGGGGGGGGGTACACCTGGGGGCTCTGTATCTGTGGATCTCCCCCCATACATCCGGCTGTGGTGATGGTCCTGGTGATCAGGTAAGTGGTGGGGGGGGGGGGGGGGTACACCTGGGGGCTCTGTATCTGTGTGATCTCCCCCCATACATCCGGCTGTGGTGATGGTCCTGGTGATGAGGTAAGTGGTGGGGGGGGGGTACACCTGGGGGCTCTCTATCTGTGGATCTCTCCCCCCATACATCCGGCTGTGGTGATGGTCTTGGTGATCAGGTAAGTGGTGGGGGAGGGGGGGGGGGTGTACACCTGGGGGCTCTCTATCTGTGGATCTCTCCCCCCATACATCCGGCTGTGGTGATAGTCTTGGTGATCAGGCAAGTGGTGGGGGAGGGGGGGGGGTGTACACCTGGGGGCTCTCTATCTGTGGATCTCTCCCCCCATACATCCGGCTGTGGTGATGGTCTTGGTGATCAGGTAAGTGGTGGGGGGGTACACCTGGGGGCTCTGTATCTGTGGATCTCACCCCCCATACATCCGGCTGTGGTGATGGTCCTGGTGATCAGGTAAGTGGGGGGGGGGGGGGGGGGGTACACCTGGGGGCTCTGTATCTGTGGATCTCTCCCCATACATCCGGCTGTGGTGATGGTCCTGGTGATCAGGTAAGTGGGGGGGGGGGGGTACACCTGGGGGCTCTGTATCTGTGGATCTCTCCCCCCATACATCCGGCTGTGGTGATGGTCCTGGTGATCAGGTAAGTGGGGGGGGGGGGGGGGGGTACACCTGGGGGCTCCGTATCTGTGAATCTCCCCCCATACATCCGGCTGTGGTGATGGTCCTGGTGATCAGGTAAGTGGTGGGGGGGTACACCTGGGGGCTCTGTATCTGTGGATCTCCCCCCATACATCCGGCTGTGGTGATGGTCCTGGTGATCAGGTAAGTGGTGGGGGGGGGGGGTACACCTGGGGGCTCTGTATCTGTGGATCTCACCCCCCATACATCCGGCTGTGGTGATGGTCCTGGTGATCAGGTAAGTGGGGGGGGGGGGGGTACACCTGGGGGCTCCGTATCTGTGGATCTCCCCCCATACATCCGGCTGTGGTGATGGTCCTGGTGATCAGGTAAGTGGTGGTGGGGGGGGGGGGGGGGGGTACACCTGGGGGCTCCGTATCTGTGGATCTCCCCCCATACATCCTGCTGTGGTGATAGTCTTGGTGATCAGGTAAGTGGTGGTGGTGGTGGTGGTGGGGGGGGGGGGGGGGGGGGGGGACACCTGGGGGCTCTGTATCTGTGGATCTCTCCCCCCATACATCCGGCTGTGGTGATGGTCTTGGTGATCAGGTAAGTGGTGGGGGGGTACACCTGGGCGCTCTGTATCTGTGGATCTCACCCCCCATACATCCGGCTGTGGTGATGGTCCTGGTGATCAGGTAAGTGGTGGTGGTGGGGGGGGGGGGGGGGTACACCTGGGGGCTCCGTATCTGTGTGATCTCCCCCCATACATCCGGCTGCGTGTTCTCATGATCACACAGCGTCACACCGGGCGCTTACCAGTTGTTGCAGCCGATTCGCACAGCGTCCCCTGGGTGGTACTCTATGGTGGCGTTGGCGGTTGGCAGACCACAGCGACAGTCCGTGACTGGCACACACTTCTTATCCTGCAGGAGCCAGCCTTCGGGGCAGCGACACCCTGCATGGGTGAGATGAGAGAATGGGGTCACATGGGCAGCACAGATGTGGGCAGACTCTGGGAGGGGAAGTTACCGCCGGTGACGCCTGTTCTGCCTATTTATCATTAGGTCACATACGGCAACGTTCTCACCATACAGTAATTATCTGCACAATGGTGAGTGAGGGATAATTCTATGTCTCATACCCGTCCGGCACTCTCCCTGCAGACACTCCACATGTTTCCAGAGGTCGGCACAGGCCCGCGGGCACTGGTTGGCACACTCCATCTTGAAGGCCTTCCCACGCTCCTCACAGCTTTCTCCTGAGGTAAGAGAGAGGCGGCGTCACCCGGGGTCTCCAAGGGCACAGCCGCCCTCATTACTCCGGCACTTACCTGGGCAGGTGGCTGTGTTACAGCTCTCAGACTGGAACCTGGGGCCGGGGCACAGCTTACTGTCCACTGGGTGATGGACGTGGCGCCAGCGGGAGCGGAAACCACCACTGCACGGCTCACGGCAGGGACTCCACTCGCCCCACTCTCTCCACACACACAGATCTGAGGCAGAAGGAGATGGAATCTGTTACTGAGCCACCAGCCATGTAACACACACACATGTAACATACCAAGTACGTCTGAGGTGTACCGGGAAACCCCTCACCCGAGTGCACGCTCCACACCCAGGACACCGGGACTGTCTGTATTATACGTGTCCTGAGAGTGAGGGAACACCAGGACTGTCTGTATTACACGTGTCCTGAGAGTGAGGGGACAACGGGACTGTCTGTATTACACGTGTCCTGAGAGTAAGGGTACACCGGGACTGTCTGTATTACACGTGTCCTGAGAGTGAGGGGACACCGGGACTGTCTGTATTACACGTGACCTGAGAGTGAGGGTACACCGGGACTGTCTGTATTACACGTGTCCTGAGAGTGAGGGGACACCGGGACTGTCTGTATTACACGTGTCCTGAGAGTGAGGGGACACCGGGACTGTCTGTATTACATGCGTGTCCTGAGAGTGAGGGAACACCGGGACTGTCTGTATTACACGTGTCCTGAGAGTGATGGGACACCGGGATTGTCTGTATTACACGTGTCCTGAGAGTGAGGGGACACCGGGACTGTCTGTATTACATGTGTGTCCTGAGAGTGAGGGGACACCGGGAATGTCTGTATTACACGTGTTCTGAGAGTGAGGGGACCCCGGGACTGACTGTATTACACGTGTGCTGAGAGTGAGGGGACACCGGGACTGTCTGTATTACACGTGTGCTGAGAGTGAGGGGACACCGGGATTGTCTGTATTACACGTGTCCTGAGAGTGAGAGGACACCGGGACTGTTTGTATTACACGTGTCCTGAGAGTGAGGGGACAACGGGACTGTCTGTACTACACGTGTCCTGAGAGTGAGGGGACACCGGAACTGTCTGTACTACACGTGTCCTGAGAGTGAGGGGACAACGGGACTGTCTGTACTACACGTGTCCTGAGAGTGAGGGGACACCGGGACTGGCTGTATTACACGTGTCCTGAGAGTGAGGGGACACCGGGACTGTCTGTATTACATGTGTGTCCTGAGAGTGAGGGGACACCGGGAATGTTTGTATTACACGTGTTCTGAGAGTGAGGGGACCCCGGGACTGACTGTATTACACGTGTGCTGAGAGTGAGGGGACACCGGGACTGTCTGTATTACACGTGTGCTGAGAGTGAGGGGACACCGGGACTGTCTGTATTACACGTGTCCTGAGAGTGAGGGGACACCGGGATTGTCTGTATTACACGTGTCCTGAGAGTGAGAGGACACCGGGACTGTTTGTACTACACGTGTCCTGAGAGTGAGGGGACCCCGGGACTGACTGTATTACACGTGTGCTGAGAGTGAGGGGACACCGGGACTGTCTGTATTACACGTGTGCTGAGAGTGAGGGGACACCGGGACTGTCTGTATTACACGTGTCCTGAGAGTGAGGGGACACCGGGATTGTCTGTATTACACGTGTCCTGAGAGTGAGAGGACACCGGGACTGTTTGTATTACACGTGTCCTGAGAGTGAGGGGACAACGGGACTGTCTGTACTACACATGTCCTGAGAGTGAGGGGACACCGGAACTGTCTGTACTACACGTGTCCTGAGAGTGAGGGGACAACGGGACTGTCTGTACTACACGTGTCCCGAGAGTGAGGGGACACCGGGACTGGCTGTATTACACGTGTCCTGAGAGTGAGGGGACACCGGGACTGTCTGTATTACACGTGTCCTGAGAGTGAGGGGACACCGGGACTGTCTGTATTACATGTGTCCTGAGAGTGAGGGGACGCCAGTCTGTCTGTATTACATGTGTCCTGAGAGTGAGGGGACACCGGGACTGTCTGTATTACACGTGTCCTGAGAGTGAGGGGACACCTGGACTGTCTGTATTACATGTGTCCTGAGAGTGAGGGGACACCGGGACTGTCTGTATTACATGTGTGTCCTGAGAGTGAGGGGACACCGGGAATGTCTGTATTACACGTGTCCTGAGAGTGAGGGGACACCGGGACTGTCTGTATTACACGTGTCCTGAGAGTGAGGGGACGCCAGTCTGTCTGTATTACACGTGTTCTGAGAGTGAGGGGACACCGGGACTGTCTGTATTACACGTGTCCTGAGAGTGAGGAGACACCGGGACTGTCTGTATTACACGTGTCCTGAGAGTGAGGGGACACCGGGACTGTCTGTATTACACGTGTCCTGAGAGTGAGGGGACACCGGGACTGTCTGTATTACACGTGTCCTGAGAGTGAGGAGACACCGGGACTGTCTGTATTACACGTGTCCTGAGAGTGAGGGGACACCGGGACTGTCTGTATTACACGTGTCCTGAGAGTGAGGGGACACCGGGACTGTCTGTATTACATGTGTCCTGAGAGTGAGGGGACGCCAGTCTGTCTGTATTACATGTGTCCTGAGAGTGAGGGGACACCGGGACTGTCTGTATTACACGTGTCCTGAGAGTGAGGGGACACCTGGACTGTCTGTATTACACGTGTCCTGAGAGTGAGGGGACACCGGGACTGTCTGTATTACATGTGTGTCCTGAGAGTGAGGGGACACCGGGAATGTCTGTATTACACGTGTCCTGAGAGTGAGGGGACACCGGGACTGTCTGTATTACATGTGTCCTGAGAGTGAGGGGACGCCAGTCTGTCTGTATTACACGTGTTCTGAGAGTGAGGGGACACCGGGACTGTCTGTATTACACGTGTCCTGAGAGTGAGGGGACACCGGGACTGTCTGTATTACATGTGTGTCCTGAGAGTGAGGGGACACCGGGAATGTCTGTATTACATGTGTCCTGAGAGTGAGGGGACCCCGGGACTGTCTGTATTACACGTGTGCCGAGAGTATGGGGACACCGGGACTGTCTATATTACACGTGTCCTGAGAGTGACAGGACACCGGGACTGTCTGTATTACACGTGTCCTGAGAGTGAGGGGACACCGGGATTGTCTGTATTACACGTGTCCTGAGAGTGAGGGGACCCCGGGACTGTCTGTATTACACGTGTCCTGAGAGTGAGGGGACACCGGGACTGTCTGTATTACATGTGTCCTGAGAGTGAGGGGACACCGGGACTGTCTGTATTACATGTGTCCTGAGAGTGAGGAGAAACCGGGACTGTCTGTATTACACGTGTCCTGAGAGTGAGGGGACACCGGGACTGTCTGTATTACACGTGTCCTGAGAGTGAGGGGACACCGGGACTGTCTGTATTACACGTGTCCTGAGAGTGAGGAGACACCGGGACTGTCTGTATTACATGTGTCCTGAGAGTGAGGAGACACCGGGACTGTCTGTATTACACGTGTCCTGAGAGTGAGGGGACACCGGGACTGTCTGTATTACATGTGTCCTGAGAGTGAGGGGACACCGGGACTGTCTGTATTACACGTGTCCTGAGAGTGAGGGGACACCGGGACTGTCTGTATTACACGTGTCCTGAGAGTGAGGGGACACCGGGACTGTCTGTATTACACGTGTCCTGAAAGTGAGGGGACACCGGGACTGTCTGTATTACATGTGTCCTGAGAGTGAGGGGACACCGGGACTGTCTGTATTACATGTGTCCTGAGAGTGAGGGGACACCGGGACTGGCTGTATTACACGTGTCCTGAGAGTGAGGGGACACCGGGACTGTCTGTATTACACGTGTCCTGAGAGTGAAGGGACACCGGGACTGTCTGTATTACACGTGTCCTGAGAGTGAGGGGACACCGGGACTGTCTGTATTACACGTGTCCTGAAAGTGAGGGGACACCGGGACTGTCTGTATTACACGTGTCCTGAGAGTGAGGGGACACCGGGACTGTCTGTATTACACGTGTCCTGAGAGTGAGGGGACACCGGGACTGTCTGTATTACACGTGTCCTGAGAGTGAGGGGACACCGGGACTGTCTGCATTACATGTGTCCTGAAAGTGAGGGGACACCGGGACTGTCTGTATTACATGTGTCCTGAAAGTGAGGGGACACCGGGACTGTCTGCATTACATGTGTCCTGAGAGTGAGGGGACACCGGGACTGTCTGTATTACACGTGTCCTGAGAGTGAGGGGACACCGGGACTGTCTGTATTACACGTGTCCTGAGAGTGAGGGGACACCGGGACTGTCTGTATTACATGTGTCCTGAAAGTGAGGGGACACCGGGACTGTCTTTATTACACATGTCTTGAGAGTAATTCATTATCATAACTACAGGCGTGTCACACGTATGTGAAATGCACACATCACTAGCACTTTGGGGTACACACCGTTACAGATTTCCGGATCTGGGCATTGGCGCTCCTCTGTCAGTTCCCTGGAACAAGCGGAGGAATTCCCACGCCACGGGAAGCCGGTCTGAGCATTGAGGCACAAGCGGTGTCGTTGCTGTACGGAGATGAATACCGGGGATCCGGTGGTATTCTGGGGCACTGGTAGGCAGGGGCTACAGGAGGACCACTCAGACCACTCGCTGAGAGCGGCCTCACCTACACGGAGCACATGGGACAGGAGCACACGTCACAGCTACATACACACGCAAGATGACCAATGTTATTCTGATAAGTTACTAAAAACTCAGATGTCCTCATATGAGGGCGACTGTTCCCCGTTACACTGCTGTATACTCCTATGCTCAGCACGTCACCTAATGAATGTCGCCCACCTGGGTGAGGGCCTCCGCTGTTTGCTACATGTGGGCGGCAGGATCACGCCAGCGACCCCCTTACATCTATAGGGTACAGGGGAAAGTCCTAACGCTGGATAAAACGCCAAGATCCAACTGTAGCGCTTACTAGGGAGCAGCAGTGAAGACATTTCTCAGTATGAGTTATCCCACAGACATAGAGGGAGAATATAACCTGTAGTGAGCGCTGCGCTCGCCCTTCTGCCGGCAAACTGGTGGCTGGGAGTATACTGAATGTCGGCATTTCTTACTGAACCTGGCTGTATATATGAATGTCACTGTATACATGGGGCGGCTCAGTCACTCACCTCTGCAGTTACTTCTGTTGCACTTCAGCTCCCCCTGCAGGCAGACGCTATAAACACACAAAGATATTACTGACTGTGACGCTATAAACACACAAAGATATTACTGACTGTGACGCTATAAACACACAAAGATATTACTGACTGTGACGCTATAAACACACAAAGATATTACTGACTGTGACGCTATAAACACACAAAGATATTACTGAATGTGACGCTATAAACACACAAAGATATTACTGAATGTGACGCTATAAACACACAAAGATATTACTGACTGTGACGCTATAAACACACAAAGATATTACTGAATGTGACGCTATAAACACACAAAGATATTACTGACTGTGACGCTATAAACCCACAAATATATTACTGACTGTGACGCTATAAACACACAAAGATATTACTGACTGTGACGCTATAAACACACAAAGATATTACTGACTGTGACGCTATAAACACACAAAGATATTACTGACTGTGACGCTATAAACACACAAAGATATTACTGAATGTGACGCTATAAACACACAAAGATATTACTGAATGTGACGCTATAAACACACAAAGATATTACTGACTGTGACGCTATAAACACACAAAGATATTACTGACTGTGACGCTATAAACACACAAAGATATTACTGAATGTGACGCTATAAACACACAAAGATATTACTGAATGTGACGCTATAAACACACAAAGATATTACTGACTGTGACGCTATAAACACACAAAGATATTACTGAATGTGACGCTATAAACACACAAAGATATTACTGACTGTGACGCTATAAACACACAAAGATATTACTGACTGTGACGCTATAAACACACAAAGATATTACTGACTGTGACGCTATAAACACACAAAGATATTACTGAATGTGACGCTATAAACACACAAAGATATTACTGAATGTGACGCTATAAACACACAAAGATATTACTGACTGTGACGCTATAAACACACAAAGATATTACTGAATGTGACGCTATAAACACACAAAGATATTACTGACTGTGACGCTATAAACCCACAAATATATTACTGACTGTGACGCTATAAACACACAAAGATATTACTGACTGTGACGCTATAAACACACAAAGATATTACTGAATGTGACGCTATAAACACACAAAGATATTACTGAATGTGACGCTATAAACACACAAAGATATTACTGACTGTGACGCTATAAACACACAAAGATATTACTGAATGTGACGCTATAAACACACAAAGATATTACTGACTGTGACGCTATAAACCCACAAATATATTACTGACTGTGACGCTATAAACACACAAAGATATTACTGACTGTGACGCTATAAACACACAAAGATATTACTGACTGTGACGCTATAAACACACAAAGATATTACTGACTGTGACGCTATAAACACACAAAGATATTACTGAATGTGACGCTATAAACACACAAAGATATTACTGAATGTGACGCTATAAACACACAAAGATATTACTGACTGTGACGCTATAAACACACAAAGATATTACTGACTGTGACGCTATAAACACACAAAGATATTACTGAATGTGACGCTATAAACACACAAAGATATTACTGAATGTGACGCTATAAACACACAAAGATATTACTGACTGTGACGCTATAAACACACAAAGATATTACTGAATGTGACGCTATAAACACACAAAGATATTACTGACTGTGACGCTATAAACACACAAAGATATTACTGACTGTGACGCTATAAACACACAAAGATATTACTGACTGTGACGCTATAAACACACAAAGATATTACTGAATGTGACGCTATAAACACACAAAGATATTACTGAATGTGACGCTATAAACACACAAAGATATTACTGACTGTGACGCTATAAACACACAAAGATATTACTGAATGTGACGCTATAAACACACAAAGATATTACTGACTGTGACGCTATAAACCCACAAATATATTACTGACTGTGACGCTATAAACACACAAAGATATTACTGACTGTGACGCTATAAACACACAAAGATATTACTGAATGTGACGCTATAAACACACAAAGATATTACTGACTGTGACGCTATAAACACACAAAGATATTACTGACTATGACGCTATAAACCCACAAAGATATTACTCACTGTGACGCTATAAACCCACAAAGATATTACTGAATGTGACGCTATAAACACACAAAGATATTACTGACTGTGACGCTATAAACACGCAAAGATATTACTGACTGTGACGCTATAAACACGCAAAGATATTACTGACTTTGACGCTATAAACACACAAAGATATTACTGAATGTGACGCTATAAATTATTAAATATTAGATCTATACAAGCAAAGCTAATTCTGCTGGGTAATTACAATTGACTACAGCTACCATCATATTCTGCTGCATTAGATCTATACATGCAAAGCTAATTCTGCTGGGTAATTACAATTGACTACAGCTACCATCATATTCTGCTGCATTAGATCTATACATGCAAAGCTAATTCTGCTGGGTAATTACAATTGTAAAATTCTTGCATAGTATGTGATTTTGAAGTACTTTTTTAAGTTTTGAATGAGATAGACCCAGTTTATTCTTTGTGGAATGCCTGGTTGTTGTTTTTAAGGTAATTTATTGCCTTGCATTTGAGGGGGTGGGGTGTGGTTACAGATTTCAATTATTGGTTTCACTTGTAATAGTCTTCTACTTAAGTCCACTGGTGTAGGCTGTGCAAAGCCGTTTGGCTGTGCATTTAGTATCGAAGCGTGATAAAACTGACACATAACAGCAGCGTTCAATCAGCGTTCAATCAAAGTGAAAAAGAAGGAACACAGACGCACAACAATCAAACAAAACCAAAAAAAACTGAAGAACTAATAACAAATGTGAGTCACTTACTCCTCAGATCACTTACCTCCTGATTGTTGCATCTGATTAAATAGCACGGAAATACCTTACTTGGACATTTCAAAAACCGTCCATTTCACCTACAAATGCTTGTATCTGCATTGTAATTTTGTTTTTGAAGCACAGCTGCACCAATGCAATTTAACCTGCAAACACTTAAAAAAATCTAACATAATTACCATTGCTTCTTAAACCTCTCACAATCCTTTCATTTCTTACACTCCAAATACATTTCTGCAACCACTTTATCTACGCTTTTGACTCTTTTCATACTAAATCTACACCCCTTGAGCCTACACTGCTTTTCTCACCTGCATTTCAGCAAATCTTCTGCTCTGATTCCCTTACAGTCTCCTCTCCTACTTCCACTTTCCCTCAACCTATTTATCTACTTAACACTATGTCATGGCTTTCCTATACTCCCCACATCACTCAGTGTCTACCTAATAATGTATCTTTATCCTTCCCCCCTAGTCTCCTACACCTCCTCCTCTCTCCCCTCCTCTGTCTCCCCTCCATCCCTCTGTTTCCTACCCCCACCTTTCCTGTTACCCCACTTTCATTCACCTCTGCCCCATGGTCCTGCTACCCCACAACTCAGCCCTGCTCCCTCTCTCCCTTCCCTGTCACCTGCCCACACCCCCATCCACATCACACTGACCCCCCTCCCTGCCCACCTCTTGCAGTTTCCCCTCCTAGCTCAGGCACCCGCACCATCACTACTCTCTCATCATCCCTGCCCTCAATGTTAATCCCACCTCATCGCTACAGCAACCCTGAAAATCTCATTCACATCTCTCCCACAAACTCATACCCCCTATCCTGTGCACTCTGGAATGCCAGATCTGTTTGTAACAAACTGGTCCCCACTCATGACCTTTTCATTTCCAAATCCCTACACCTACTAGCCATTACTGAAACTTGGATTACGCCCTCTGACACTACTTCTGCTGCTGCTCTCTCTGCTGGGGGCCTCACATTCACACACACACCCCGACCTGGGGGTCGCCATGGGGGTGGTGTTGGGGTCCTTTTACCTTCTAGTTACTCCTACCAACTCATACCACCAGAACCATCCCTTATATTCTCTACATTTGAGGTCCATGCCATACACCTCTTCCAACCAGTCCATCTTAGAGTAGCTGTCATTTACCGCCCCCCTGGCGCTGCTTCCAAATTCATCGACAACTTTGCTTCCTGGCTTCCTCACTTCCTCTCTTCTGACATTCCCGCCATTATTCTAGGCGATTTCAACATCCCTATTGACATCCCCACACAATCCCCTGCCTCTAAACTCCTTAACCTCACCTCTTCACTTGGTCTCTCCCAGTGGACCTCCTCACCCTCCCATGTGAATGGGAGCTCACTGGATCTGGTCTTCACTCACCGCTGTGATATTTCTGATTTTTCCAACTCCCCATTTCCCCTCTCTGACCACCACCTGCTCTCCTTTAACCTATCTCTCTCGACTTCCCCATCTCTACCTCCTAAGGCTACCATCACTAAGCGTAACATTGAAGCTATTGACACCACATTCCTTTCCTCCCTGTTTGACTCACTTCTCTCTCCTATTCTCTCTCTCTCATGCCCTGAACAAGCCACTTCCACATACAATGCTTCCCTTACTTCTGATCTTGACTCTGTTGCTCCACCAATCACTATTCACCCTCGCAAATTAACACCTCAACCCTGGCACACCAAATGCACCAGATATCTGCAAAAATGCTCACGTACTGCTGAGCGACACTGGAGGAAATCACGCTCTAAGGCAGACTTCCTCCATTTCAAACTTATGCTTTCATCCTTCAGTGCTGCCCTTTCTCTTGCTAAACAGTCATACTTCAAGAACCTCATCTCCTCCCAGTCTTCCAACCCCCGGCGCCTCTTTGCCACTCTCAACTCACTCCTCTGCCCACCTCCACCTCGTCTCCCTTCCTCACTCTCTGCTCTTGACTTTGCCACTTACTTCACATCCAAAATTGACTCCATACGTCAGGACATCACATCACACCAGACCATCAGTAACCAGCCTTCTCCCATCCCTTACCAACCCTCCCCATCCCTCGCACCAACTCTGTCATCTTTCTCCCATGCATCTGGAGAGGAAGTCATGGCCCTCATTTGTTCCTGTCCCATCACCACCTCCCCACTTGACCCTATCCCCTCCCGCCTCTTCCGCTACCTCTCTTCTTCTGCTTGTTCCCATCTTTCCCACCTTCTCAATCTCTCCCTATCATCAGGCACTGTCCCCTCTGCCTTCAAGCATGCACTCATCTCTCCTATTCTTAAAAAACCTACCCTTGATCCAAACACTCTCTCCAACTACCAACCCATCTCTCTCCTCCCTTTTGCCTCCAAACTCCTTGAGCGTATTGTCTACAACCGCCTTACTTCCTTTCTTTCCTCACACTCACTGCTTGACCCATTCCAATCTGGCTTCCGTCCTCTCCACTCCACTGAAACTGCCCTTACAAAAGTATGCAATGACCTCCATGCTGCTAAATCTAAGGGACACTACTCTCTACTTATTCTACTTGATCTCTCTGTTGCTTTTGACACTGTGGACCATCCTCTCCTACTGCAAATCCTTCACTCCATTGGTCTGCGTGACACTGCCCTCTCTTGGTTGTCGTCCTACCTTTCTAACCGTTCATTCTCTGTCTCCTCTCATGACTCCACCTCCCCCTCACTTCCACTAACTGTAGGGGTACCCCAAGGTTCTGTCCTTGGTCCTCTTCTCTTCTCTCTCTATACGTCCTCACTAGGTAAGCTCATTAGTTCTTTTGGTTTCCAATATCATCTTTATGCTGATGACACTCAAATCTATCTTTCCTCTCCAGACCTCTCCCCTACTCTCCTCACTCGTATCTCCAACTGTCTCTCTGCTATCTCTTCCTGGATGTCCCAGCGCTTTCTTAAACTTAACATGTCTAAGACCGAGCTGATCATCTTCCCTCCCTCCCGCATAACCTCACCTCCTACAATCTCATTATCTATTGATGGCACTACTATCTCCTCTACCCCCCAAGTGCGCTGTCTTGGAGTAATCCTTGACTTCTCCCTCTCCTTCAAACCTCACATTCAGCACCTCTCACAAACCTGCCGTTTTCATCTAAAAAATATTTCCAGGATCAGACCCTTTCTGACCCAGGATGCTACTAAGACTCTTATCCACTCACTGGACATCTCCAGACTGGACTACTGTAATCTCCTCCTGACTGGCATTCCTGACAAATACCTCTCTCCACTCCAATCTATCCTCAATGCTGCTGCCCGGCTCATTTTCCTCACCAAACGCACTACGTCCACCTCTCCTCTCTTACTAGACCTTCACTGGCTCCCCTTCCCTTTCAGAATCCATTTCAAGCTTCTCACACTTGCTTACAAAGCCCTCACCCACTCCTCTCCCATCTACATCTCTGATCTTATCTCGCTTTACACTCCCACCCGTCCTCTTCGCTCTGCTAATGCTCGCCAACTCTCCTGCCTACGGATTACTTCCTCCCACTCATACCTCCAAGATTTTTCACGCGCTGCACCACTTCTCTGGAATTCCCTACCTCTCCCCCTCAGACTCTCCACCTCTCTACAAAACTTCAAACGGGCTCTCAAGACCCACTTCTACACCAAACCCAGCCAAATCTCATCCTAAACCTCTGTTCCACGCTCTCTATGTACCCCATCTGTCTCACCCCTGTCTGTCTACCCCTCCCCGTTAGAATGTAAGCTCTCACGAGCAGGGCCCTCTTCCCTCATGTGCTTACCCTTTTCTTACTTTAATAATCTTCAACTGCACCAAATCCAGCAGTCTTCTGCCACCTGATACTTATTCCAGTGTCATCTGCTGATGTAGCTATGTTTATTTACCCTGTACTTGTCCTATATTGTCGTCAACTGTAAGTTGCTGTTTTCTTGTTTGATTATTTGTTTATGTACTCTGTAATTGGGCGCTGCGGAACCCTTGTGGCGCCATATAAATAAAGGATAATAATAATAATAATAATAATAAACACACAAAGATATTACTGACTGTGACGCTATAAACACACAAAGATATTACTGACTATGACGCTATAAACCCACAAAGATATTACTGACTGTGACGCTATAAACCCACAAAGATATTACTGAATGTGACACTATAAACACACAAAGATATTACTGACTGTGACGCTATAAACACGCAAAGATATTACTGACTGTGACGCTATAAAAACACAAAGATATTACTGACTGTGACGCTATAAACACACAAAGATATTACTGAATGTGACGCTATAAAGACACAAAGATATTACTGACTGTGACGCTATAAACCCACAAAGATATTACTGAATGTGACGCTATAAACCCGCAAAGATATTAATGAATGTGACGCTATAAACACGCAAAGATAATACTGACTGTGACGCTATAAACCCACAAAGATAATACTGACTGTGACGCTATAAACCCACAAAGATATTACTGTATGTGACGCTATAAACCCACAAAGATATTACTGAATGTGACGCTATAAACACACAAAGATATTACTGACTGTGACGCTATAAACACACAAAGATATTACTGACTGTGACGCTATAAACACACAAAGATATTACTGACTGTGACGCTATAAACCCACAAAGATATTACTGAATGTGACGCTATAAACCCACAAAGATATTACTGAATGTGATGCTATAAACACACAAAGATATTACTGACTGTGACGCTATAAACACGCAAAGATATTACTGACTGTGACGCTATAAACACACAAAGATATTACTGAATGTGACGCTATAAACCCACAAAGATATTACTGAATGTGACGCTATAAACACACAAAGATATTACTGAATGTGACGCTATAAACACACAAATATATTACTGAATGTGATGCTATAAACCCACAAAGATATTACTGACTGTGACGCTATAAACCCACAAAGATATTACTGACTGTGACGCTATAAACACACAAAGATATTACTGAATGTGACGCTATAAACCCACAAAGATATTACTGACTGTGACGCTATAAACATTCAAAGATAATACTGACTGTGACGCTATAAACACGCAAAGATAATACTGACTGTGATGCTATAAACCCACAAAGATATTACTGAATGTGACGCTATAAACCCACAAAGATATTACTGAATGTAACGCTATAAACACACAAAGATATTACTGACTGTGACGCTATAAACACACAAAGATATTACTGAAGGTGACGCTATAAACACACAAAGATATTACGGACTGTGACGCTATAAACACGCAAAGATAATACTGACTGTGACGCTATAAACCCACAAAGATAATACTGACTGTGACGCTATAAACCCACAAAGATATTACTGAATGTGACGCTATAAACCCACAAAGATATTACTGAATGTAACGCTATAAACACACAAAGATATTACTGACTGTGACGCTATAAACACACAAAGCTATTACTGAATGTGACGCTATAAACACACAAAGATATTACTGACTGTGACACTATAAACACACAAAGATATTACTGACTGTGACGCTATAAACCCACAAAGATATTACTGAATGTGACGCTATAAACCCACAAAGATATTACTGAATGTGACGCTATAAACCCACAAAGATATTACTGAATGTGACGCTATAAACCCACAAAGATATTACTGAATGTGACGCTATAAACCCACAAAGATATTACGGAATGTGATGCTATAAACCCACAAAGATATTACTGAATGTGACGCTATAAACCCACAAAGATATTACTGAATGTAACGCTATAAACACACAAAGATATTACTGAATGTGACGCTATAAACACACAAAGATATTACTGAATGTGACGCTATAAACACACAAAGATATTACTGACTGTGACGCTATAAACCCACAAAGATATTACTGAATGTAACGCTATAAACACACAAAGATATTACTGAATGTGACGCTATAAACACACAAAGATATTACTGAATGTGACGCTATAAACACACAAAGATATTACTGACTGTAACGCTATAAACACACAAAGATATTACTGACTGTGACGCTATAAACCCACAAAGATATTACTGAATGTGACGCTATAAACCCACAAAGATATTACTGACTGTGACGCTATAAACACACAAAGATATTACTGGATGTGACGCTATAAACACACAAAGATACCTGGTGTTCTATGGACGCTATATTGATGACATGTTTTTTGTTTGGGATGGGGACTACACATCGGCTACACAGTTCGTTTCCTCCTTGAACAAAAACACTTTTGGTTTAAAATTCACTAGCACCATTCACTCTACTAACATCACCTTTCTTGATATTGCACTCTGTATTAGAGACAATAAGATAAACACCTCTACATTTACCAAAGAAGTTGATTGTCACACCTTTTTAAATTACTCTAGCTGTCATCATAGACCGTGGATTAACAACATTCCGAAAAGTTAATTTCTTAGAATCCGTAGAAATTGTTCAGATCAAGAGACTTTTTTACGACAAAGCTCTGAACTTGCGAGTTCATTTAGCGAGCAAGGTTACCCCAGAACAATATTAGCACATGCATTTGATGATACCCTAACCTATGATCGTGCTGCCCTCCTAAACCCAGCAGCGAAAGAAACTGATCACATAAGGGGAAACTTTAATAATAAACCGATTTTTATTTCCAAATTCAATAATTACTCTCGTGAGTTGAGCTCAATCATAAAGAAAAACTACTTTATTTTACAAGGTGATAATATTCTAACTTCTTGCCTTGAAAGACAACCTAAAATTGTTTTTAAAAAAGCTAGAAATTTACAAAATCTCTTGTCACCAAGCCATTTCACTACGAATGAAATTATTTCTACTAGGGAGCCTGACTGGCTGAGCGAACTGAAACGAAATAAAAAAGGCTGCTACAAATGTGGGAGACTTAAATGTATAACGTGCCAGTTTATTGATGCAAACAAACAATTTACTTCCACTACATCTGGATTATCTTACACCATTGCTTCCTACATTAATTGTAGATCGGATTATGTAGTTTATTTGATATCCTGTAAATGCGGACTACGATATGTGGGTCGAACCACACGTAGTCTGAATATCCGCTTTTTGGAACATAGGAGAAACGTCTTGAAACATCTTTGTCTGCATAGTTTAGCCAAGCATGTAGTGAATCAACATCAGGGTGACGTGAGTGCTCTCAAAATCCAAGGTATTGAACATATACAAATTACCCCTAGGGGTGGCGACAGATTTAACATATTTTGCAAACGGGAGGCATTTTGGATATTTTCCTTGGGCACTCTCTACCCCCAAGGTCTTAATGAAAACATCGAAATTAACCAGATTTGAGTGCCTGTTGATGGTTGAGCTACCTATATGGCTCGACCTAGCTGGTCTAAATATATCCAGTTAGTGCCGAATCATTGTGGCCTTCCCACTAAATCTAATGAAAGTATCGTAATTAATCAGATCTGAATGTTCCCTGATGTTTGGCCACTTACATGGCTCGACTTAGCTGGTTTAAATATATCCAGTTATTGACGAATCATTGTGGCCCTCCCATTAGAAAAATTGTTAATTCGTACATCTTCACCTTGCAAGCGAGAGTCCTTTATTTTTGCTTCATTAGATTCCATCGAGAGTTAGCCAACCTTCCTCCTCCATGTTTGGTTATGGTCGTGTGTGTGTGTGTGTGGCGACAGTTGTGCCTTACATGCACACACACATACATATGTCTACAAATGGTATTCATATACCATATGCAATGTAATTAGTTCTCCTTAGTACAAATAATCCTTGCATCACCTTAAAATTGGAGTAGTAGTAAGATCTTTCTCCTTTTCTGTCTTTTAAGCTCCCGATAATCTGGGAAACCTATTTACCTCATTATATCTCTATATATGTAATTTAAGATATGTCTGCATCAAAACCTAGAATGGTGTAATAAATCTAACTAGAGGTTCCTCCCATAATTTCCTGTTTTCATTTTTCCTTATATCCTATGTAATATATGGGATTAACAAAATATAAATTTTGTATGTATCGGTTTTTGGAAAAATGTATATATGTGAATCGAACCTGTAGGGTTGAGTCATCTACTTTGGTGCTCTCTTGAATTAGCCCATTAAGCTATTGGAATGCTTGGTCATAAGGAAAATATACTGGGTTATATTGTGCTATGTCTGCTTCACAACACAAACTGGTATAAATAATGTAGCCTATTAGAAAGTCTTTTCATATTTTCTTTTTTTTCGGAAGTAATTTTTGGGTTAACAAAATAATAAGATAAGAACCCCAAAAAAAATAAAAATTACCCACATTTGTTTTTAAGAAAATGTCATGGGAATCGAACCTATGAGGTTGATCTGTCTAGATTGGTGTTCTCCAGCATTAGCCCACCAGACTATCAGAGCTCTTGGATCAAAATGAACATATTAGGTTGCCTTTGAAGTATATTGCGCAATGTTCCGGATCGATGCCATATATAGAATATTAATATATATTTTTATGCTCTTAATAGCTTAAACATTCTTTCTTTTTTAATTTAATGGAGCTCCTTATAAGGAGACTTTTTGATTGATGATAAAAAAGGTTGTTTTATTTCTATTTACACTGATTGTGTTTCAAAATCCTGGATAAGGCACCAAAGTAATTACCTGTTTATTCTACACCTGTTATTTAATGGACAATGCCTTTTGATTGGATGGCTACTGTGTAAATATCTTCCAAAGTGGACATTGAGTATACCTTCTGATGAAACCGCTACTCTACCTATAGCGGAAAAACGCGTCAAGGAACCTACAATTTCTCTGTAGAAATCAACTTATATCTATCCGTCACCACTTTGCTCCGTGCTGCCTGCATCCAGCTCTCTCCCCCAGTCTGCAAGTCAGGCTCCACATCACTGCCGGAGACGTCCGGCTGTGCTGCCACGGTTCATCAGCGCACACTGGTAAGCCTGCAGGGGAGACGGGGACACCGCTGAACAGCAATAGATGGGAGTTTGGAAACACTTCCAACAGCGGTGAGCTTAAATTTAAGTGGCATTGGACTGCTACAGTACATCTTTTAACAGTTAAAAGCTACTTGCTGGTGACATTAACGATACACAAGGATTCTGGACTTGCTCAGTAATTATTGGCTAAATAGCCTAATCTGGACCCTTTAACACCAGCAACTGAGTTGTTTATTTCCACGAGAGATGTCCATTTGATATGGTTTTTAATTTTTTATTTGATATATCTTATTATTATTAAATTGTGCATTGTCATTCTATTTTTTATTGTCTAAATAAATTAGATAATTATGAATATTTAGCGCTCCCTGTGTACACATGTATGTATACATTATTGTAATTTCTTACTGACTGTGACGCTATAAACACACAAAGATATTACGGACTGTGACGCTATAAACACACAAAGATATTACTGAATGTGACGCTATAAACACACAAATATATTACCGAATGTGACGCTATAAACACACAAATATATTAATGAATGTGACGCTATAAACCCACAAAGATATTACCGAATGTGACGCTATAAAACCACAAAGATATTACTGAATGTGACGCTATAAACACACAAAGATATTACTGACTGTGACGCTATAAACACGCAAAGATATTACTGAATGTGACGCTATAAACCCGCAAAGATATTACTGAATGTGACGCTATAAACACGCAAAGATATTACTGACTGTGACGCTATAAACACGCAAAGATATTACCGACTGTGACGCTATAAACTCACAAAGATATTACCGAATGTGACGCTATAAACACACAAAGATATTACCGAATGTGACGCTATAAACCCACAAAGATATTACTGAATGTGACGCTATAAACACACAAAGATATTACTGACTGTGACGCTATAAACCCACAAAGATATTACTGACTGTGACGCTATAAACACACAAAGATATTACTGACTGTGACGCTATAAACACACAAAGATATTACTAACTGTGACGCTATAAACTTACAAAGATATTACTGAATGTGACGCTATAAACACACAAAGATATTACTGACTGCGACGCTATAAACCCACAAAGATATTACTGACTGTGACGCTATAAACACGCAAAGATATTACTGACTGTGACGCTATAAACACACAAATATATTACCGAATGTGACGCTATAAACCCACAAAGATATTACCGAATGTGACGCTATAAACCCACAAAGATATTACTGAATGTGACGCTATAAACACACAAAGATATTACTGACTGTGACGCTATAAACACGCAAAGATATTACTGAATGTGACGCTATAAACACACAAAGATATTACTGAATGTGATGCTATAAACACACAAAGATATTACTGAATGTGACGCTATGAACACACAAAGATATTACTAACTGTGACGCTATAAACCCACAAAGATATTACTGACTGTGACGCTATAAACACACAAAGATATTACTGACTGTGACGCTATAAACACACAAAGATATTACTGAATGTGACGCTATGAACACACAAAGATATTACTAACTGTGACGCTATGAACACACAAAGATATTACCGACTGTGACGCTATAAACACACAAAGATATTACCGAATGTGACGCTATAAACACACAAAAATATTACCGAATGTGACGCTATAAACACACAAAGATATTACCGAATGTGACGCTATAAACACACAAAGATATTACCGAATGTGACGCTATAAACCCACAAAGATATTACTGAATGTGACGCTATAAACACACAAAGATATTACTGACTGTGATGCTATAAACACACAAAGATATTACTGAATGTGATGCTATAAACACACAAAGATATTACTGACTGTGACGCTATAAACACACAAAGATATTACTAACTGTGACGCTATAAACTTACAAAGATATTACTGAATGTGACGCTATAAACACACAAAGATATTACTGACTGCGACGCTATAAACCCACAAAGATATTACTGACTGTGACGCTATAAACACGCAAAGATATTACTGACTGTGACGCTATAAACACACAAATATATTACCGAATGTGACGCTATAAACCCACAAAGATATTACCGAATGTGACGCTATAAACCCACAAAGATATTACTGAATGTGACGCTATAAACACACAAAGATATTACTGACTGTGACGCTATAAACACGCAAAGATATTACTGAATGTGACGCTATAAACACACAAAGATATTACTGAATGTGATGCTATAAACACACAAAGATATTACTGAATGTGACGCTATGAACACACAAAGATATTACTAACTGTGACGCTATAAACCCACAAAGATATTACTGACTGTGACGCTATAAACACACAAAGATATTACTGACTGTGACGCTATAAACACACAAAGATATTACTGAATGTGACGCTATGAACACACAAAGATATTACTAACTGTGACGCTATGAACACACAAAGATATTACCGACTGTGACGCTATAAACACACAAAGATATTACCGAATGTGACGCTATAAACACACAAAAATATTACCGAATGTGACGCTATAAACACACAAAGATATTACCGAATGTGACGCTATAAACACACAAAGATATTACCGAATGTGACGCTATAAACCCACAAAGATATTACTGAATGTGACGCTATAAACACACAAAGATATTACTGACTGTGATGCTATAAACACACAAAGATATTACTGAATGTGATGCTATAAACACACAAAGATATTACTGAATGTGACGCTATGAACACAAAGATATTACCGAATGTGACGCTATAAACCCACAAAGTTATTACCGAATGTGACGCTATAAACACACAAAGATATTACCGAATGTGACACTATAAACCCACAAAGATATTACTGAATGTGACGCTACAAACACACAAAGATATTACTGACTGTGACGCTATAAACACACAAAGATATTACTGACTGTGACGCTATAAACACACAAAGATATTACTGACTGTGACGCTATAAACACACAAAGATATTACTGACCGTGACGCTATAAACACACAAAGATATTACTAACTGTGACGCTATAAACCCACAAAGATATTACTGAATGTGAAGCTATAAACACACAAAGATATTACTGAATGTGACGCTATGAACACACAAAGATATTGCTGACTGTGACGCTATAAACACGCAAAGATATTACTGAATGTGACGCTATAAACACACAAAAATATTACTGAATGTGATGCTATAAACACACAAAGATATTACTGAATGTGACGCTATGAACACAAAGATATTACCGAATGTGACGCTATAAACCCACAAAGTTATTACCGAATGTGACGCTATAAACCCACAAAGATATTACTGACTGTGACGCTATAAACACACAAAGATATTACTGACTGTGACGCTATAAACACACAAAGATATTACTGACTGTGACGCTATAAACACACAAAGATATTACTGACTGTGACGCTATAAACACACAAAGATATTACTGAATGTGACGCTATAAACACACAAAGATATTACTGAATGTGATGCTATAAACACACAAAGATATTACTGAATGTGACGCTATAAACACAAAGATATTACTGACTGTGACGCTATAAACACACAAAGATATTACTGACTGTGACGCTATAAACACACAAAGATATTACTGACTGTGACGCTATAAACACGCAAAGATATTACTGAATGTGACGCTATAAACACACAAAGATATTACTGAATGTGATGCTATAAACACACAAAGATATTACTGAATGTGACGCTATAAACACACAAAGATATTACTGACTGTGACGCTATAAACACACAAAGATATTACTGACTGTGACGCTATAAACACACAAAGATATTACTGACTGTGACGCTATAAACACACAAAGATATTACTGAATGTGACGCTATAAACACACAAAGATATTACTGAATGTGATGCTATAAACACACAAAGATATTACTGAATGTGACGCTATAAACACACAAATATATTACTGACTGTGACGCTATAAACACACAAATATATTACTGACTGTGACGCTATAAACACACAAAGATATTACTGACTGTGACGCTATAAACACACAAAGATATTACTGACTGTGACGCTATAAACACACAAAGATATTACTGAATGTGACGCTATAAACACACAAAGATATTACTGAATGTGATGCTATAAACACACAAAGATATTACTGACTGTGACGCTATAAACACACAAAGATATTACTGACTGTGACGCTATAAACACACAAAGATATTACTGAATGTGACGCTATAAACACACAAAGATATTACTGAATGTGATGCTATAAACACACAAAGATATTACTGACTGTGACGCTATAAACACACAAAGATATTACTGACTGTGACGCTATAAACACACAAAGATATTACTGACTGTGACGCTATAAACACACAAAGATATTACTGAATGTGATGCTATAAACACACAAAGATATTACTGAATGTGACGCTATAAACACACAAAGATATTACTGAATGTGATGCTATAAACACACAAAGATATTACTGAATGTGATGCTATAAACACACAAAGATATTACTGACTGTGACGCTATAAACACACAAAGATATTACTGAATGTGATGCTATAAACACACAAAGATATTACTGACTGTGACGCTATAAACACACAAAGATATTACTGACTGTGACGCTATAAACACACAAAGATATTACTGACTGTGACGCTATAAACACACAAAGATATTACTGACTGTGACGCTATAAACACACAAAGATATTACTGACTGTGACGCTATAAACACACAAAGATATTACTGAATGTGACGCTATAAACACACAAAGATATTACTGAATGTGATGCTATAAACACACAAAGATATTACTGACTGTGACGCTATAAACACACAAAGATATTACTGAATGTGACGCTATAAACACACAAAGATATTACTGACTGTGACGCTATAAACACACAAAGATATTACTGACTGTGACGCTATAAACACACAAAGATATTACTGACTGTGACGCTATAAACACACAAAGATATTACTGAATGTGACGCTATAAACACACAAAGATATTACTGAATGTGACGCTATAAACACACAAAGATATTACTGAATGTGATGCTATAAACACACAAAGATATTACTGACTGTGACGCTATAAACACACAAAGATATTACTGACTGTGACGCTATAAACACACAAAGATATTACTGAATGTGACGCTATAAACACACAAAGATATTACTGAATGTGATGCTATAAACACACAAAGATATTACTGACTGTGACGCTATAAACACACAAAGATATTACTGACTGTGACGCTATAAACACACAAAGATATTACTGACTGTGACGCTATAAACACACAAAGATATTACTGAATGTGATGCTATAAACACACAAAGATATTACTGAATGTGACGCTATAAACACACAAAGATATTACTGAATGTGATGCTATAAACACACAAAGATATTACTGAATGTGATGCTATAAACACACAAAGATATTACTGACTGTGACGCTATAAACACACAAAGATATTACTGAATGTGATGCTATAAACACACAAAGATATTACTGACTGTGACGCTATAAACACACAAAGATATTACTGACTGTGACGCTATAAACACACAAAGATATTACTGACTGTGACGCTATAAACACACAAAGATATTACTGACTGTGACGCTATAAACACACAAAGATATTACTGACTGTGACGCTATAAACACACAAAGATATTACTGAATGTGACGCTATAAACACACAAAGATATTACTGAATGTGATGCTATAAACACACAAAGATATTACTGACTGTGACGCTATAAACACACAAAGATATTACTGAATGTGACGCTATAAACACACAAAGATATTACTGACTGTGACGCTATAAACACACAAAGATATTACTGACTGTGACGCTATAAACACACAAAGATATTACTGACTGTGACGCTATAAACACACAAAGATATTACTGACTGTGACAGTAATTATTGCTAATTGAATGATATGATTGAAGTTATTACACCAGATATAAAATCAGTCGCTGAGAATCTGAAGAGGAATTGATGCAGCAGACGCGGTGCTGGGGATACAATGATTTGCTGCTACTGGGGAACTTGAACCTGTTCTTGTAATGTAAAATAAAATAATAAGAATTCTGTTTATATAGCGCTCTGTCTCCGATAGGACGCAAGGCGCTGCTCAGATAGAATGGAGATAGACCCTCATACAGCGTCAGTTGCAACTGGCTGCGATCGCATGCTGGGCGCCACCCAGCATGCAAATCCCCGTCAGCGTTGCGTTCGCAATGTAACTGTTACATCGCTGATTTGTGGAAGCCCTCCTACCTCCGAAGGCAGACACATGGCAGCCATTTTTTGGGTCGCAGCAGGCGCGTGTGCCACCCCAACCGGCCCCTGTTTCAAATCAGGCAGAGGCGTTCGCATAGTGGGTTGCGAACGCAGTTTCTCGGCCCGCACAAGCGCAGTGTGGGTCCAGACGGGGATCTCAGTACCATCCCAGGCCGAATCAGCCCATAATACAGTACATAAACTATGAAGTACCTAGTGGTAATTTGTAGAAGATATTCGCTTTATATGGAGCATACGCAAATATTGCGGCTTATTTACAGGTATATACATTGGAACGTTCCAGATTTAGAGAGAAAAGCGCATTTACACACATTACATACTAGTAGCATGTGCGCCAGTTGCAGGAATGTCAGCCGTACGGTGTGTGTATACTCGCGTGTCGGCACTGTGTGGAGATGCTGACACTGCTGGCAGTGAATTATAGTCACATTCCCCTATTTGTACACAATGCGACAAAGATGCATTTCCGACAAAAAAAATGCCTGACACTAGAGGTCTCTCATGTGACCTGGCGCGCAGCAAAGATGTACGAGGACAAATCTGTACTTGTTATAAGACGTAGTTATCGCACGCTTTACCGTGCGTTGTTATATGCTGTACTCATTTATTAATATTAGATATTTCCTATAACACAGCGGGCTGATTCTGATTTGGAACTAAAGCAAAACAAGCAAGTAACTAAGCACCTGGGTAACACCATGCTGCACTGCAGGGGGGGCAGATGTAACATGTGCAGAGAGTTAGGTGTGGGAGGGATGTGTCCTAGCTCAGATCTACATTGCAGTGTGAGAATAAAGCTGACCAGCATGTGTGGGCTACATGCAGGAGCAGCCAGTAACTGAGCACCTGTGTAACACCATGCTGCGCTGCAGGGGGGGGGGGGGGGGGGGGGGGGGGGGGGGGGGGGGGGGGGGGGCAGATGTAACATGTGCAGAGAGTAAGGTGTGGGAGTGGTGTGTCCTAGCTCAGATCTACATTGCAGTGTGAGAATAAAGCTGACCAGCATGTGTGGGCTACATGCAGAGGCAGCCAGTAACTGAGCACCTGGGTAACACCATGCTGCGCTGCAGGGGGGGGGGGGGGGGGCAGATGTAACATGTGCAGAGAGTAAGGTGTGGGAGTGGTGTGTCCTAGCTCAGATCTACATTGCAGTGTGAGAATAAAGCTGACCAGCATGTGTGGGCTACATGCAGAGGCAGCCAGTAACTGAGCACCTGGGTAACACCATGCTGCACTGCAGGGGACAGATGTAACATGTGCAGAGAGTTAGGTGTGGGAGAGGAATGTCCTAGCTCAGATCTACATTGCAGTGTGAGAATAAAGCTGACCAGCATGTGTGGGCTACATGCAGGAGCAGCCAGTAACTGAGCACCTGGGTAACACCATGCTGCACTGCAGGGGGGCAGATGTAACATGTGCAGAGAGTTAGGTGTGGGAGGGGTGTCCTAGCTCAGAGCTACATTGCAGCGTGAGAATAAAGCTGCCCAGCATGTGTGGGCTACATACAGAAGCAGCCAGTAACTGAGCACCTGGGTAACACCATGCTGCACTGCAGGGGAGCAGATGTAACATGTGCAGAGAGTTAGGTGTGGGAGGGGAATGTCCTAGCTCAGATCTACATTGCAGTGTGAGAATAAAGCTGACCAGCATGTGTGGGCTACATGCAGGAGCAGCCAGTAACTGAGCACCTGCGTAACACCATGCTGCACTGCAGGGGGGCAGATGTAACATGTGCAGAGAGTTAGGTGTGGGAGGGGAATGTCCTAGCTCAGAGCTATATTGCAGTGTGAGAATAAAGCTGACCAGCATGTGTAGGCTACATGCAGGAGCAGCCAGTAACTGAGCACCTGGGTAACACCATGCTGCACTGCAGGGGGGCAGATGTAACATGTGCAGAGAGTTAGGTGTGGGAGGGGTGTCCTAGCTCAGAGCTACATTGCAGCGTGAGAATAAAGCTGGCCAGCATGTGTGGGCTACATGCAGAAGCAGCCAGTAACTGAGCACCTGGGTAACACCATGCTGCACTGCAGGGGAGCAGATGTAACATGTGCAGAGAGTTAGGTGTGGGAGGGGAATGTCCTAGCTCAGATCTACATTGCAGTGTGAGAATAAAGCTGACCAGCATGTGTGGGCTACATGCAGGAGCAGCCAGTAACTGAGCACCTGGGTAACACCATGCTGCACTGCAGGGGGGCAGATGGAACATGTGCAGAGAGTTAGGTGTGGGAGGGGTGTCCTAGCTCAGAGCTACATTGCAGCGTGAGAATAAAGCTGGCCAGCATGTGTGGGCTACATGCAGAAGCAGCCAGTAACTGAGCACCTGGGTAACACCATGCTGCACTGCAGGGGAGCAGATGTAACATGTGCAGAGAGTTAGGTGTGGGAGGGGAATGTCCTAGCTCAGATCTACATTGCAGCGTGAGAATAAAGCTGGCCAGCATGTGTGGGCTACATGCAGAAGCAGCCCGTAACTAAGCACCTGGGTATCACCATGCTGCACTGCAGGGGGCCAGTGTAACATGTGCAGAGAGTTACTGTAGGTGGGGGAGGGGCATGTTAGGTATAACGCAGACATATAACGCCATATTACACTGTTTCCTGGTATGGCGGGTTACTGTCAGCATCACCTTTAGGAAAGACATCTATTTCTGTATTGCTTGCTGACTTAAAATATATGTTCTCTTTCTATTTAAGCACAAGTTCTTCTGTCCAATGTCCCCAATATCAACATATGTAAGAGCTGCGACTCACCACTCCCTGCACCCCAAGCGCACGTTGTGTCCTGCAGCCAGGTAAGTGGTCCCGGATGTGGAGATGTGGAGACACTCACAGTCAGAGGCATGGACACATTTCCCATTCTGCTCTAACAGCCCCTGAAAGAAGTTAAATACCATTAGGTTACTGTGTGTCTACTGTACTATACACCCCCACTCATCATTCCTCTACTAGCCAGCGATAGTCCCTCATTATCTCCCAATCAGTCAGTGATAGACCCTCATCATCTCCCATCAGTCAGTGATAGACCCTCATCATCTCCCATCAGTCAGTGATAGACCCTCATCATCTCCCATCAGTCAGTGATAGACCCTCATCATCTCCCATCAGTCACTGATAGACCCTCATCATCTGTCAGTCAGTGATAGACTCATCATTCTTCTACTGGCCAGTGATAGACCTCATCATCACCGAATCAGTCACTGATAGACCCTCATCATCTGTCAGTCAGTGATAGACTCTCATCATTCTTCTACTGGCCAGTGATAGACCTTATCATCACCGAATCAGACACTGATAGACCCTCATCATCTCCCATCAGTCACTGATAGACCCTCATCATCCCCCAATCAGTCACTGATAGACCCTCATCATCCCCCAATCAGTCAATGATAGACCCTCATCATCTCCCATCAGTCACTGATAAACCCTCATCATCTCCTAGTCAGTCAGTGATAGACCCTCATTATCTGCTAGTCAGTGATAGACCCTCATTATTCTTCTACTGGCCAGTGATAGACCCTCATCATCTGCCAGTCAGTGATAGACCCTCATCATCTCTTAGTCTGCCAGTGAAAGAACCTTAATCTCCCAATCAGTCAGTGATACAGCCTCATCATCTCCCAATCAGTCAGTGATGGACCCTCATCATCTCCCAATCAGTCAGTGATAGACCCTCATCATCTCCCATCAGTCAGTGATAGACCCTCATCATCTCCCATCAGTCAGTGATAGACCCTCATCATCTCCCATCAGTCAGTGATAGACCTTCATCATCTCCCAATCAGTCAATGATAGACCCTCATCATCTCCCATCAGTCACTTATAGACCCTCATCATCTCACATCAGTCCGTGTGATAGACCCTCATCATCTCCCAATCAGTCACTGATAGACCCTCATCATCCCCCAGTCAGTGATAGACCCTCATCATCCCCCAATCAGTCACTGATAGACCCTCATCATCCCCCAGTCACTGATAGACCCTCATCATCCCCCAAACAGTCAGTGATAGACCTTCATCATCCTCCAATCAGTCACTTATAGACTCTCATCATCTCCCATCAGTCAGTGTGATAGACCCTCATCATCTCCCAGTCAGTGATAGACCCTCACCATCCCCCAATCAGTCACTGATAGACGCTCATCATCTCCGAATCAGTCAGTGGTAGACCCTGATCATCTCCCAATCAGTCAGTGATAGACCCTCATCTCCCATCAGTCAGTGATAGACCCTCATCATCTCCTTTCAGTCAGTGATAGACCCTCATCATCTTCCATCAGTCAGTGATAGACCCTCATCATCTCCCATCAGTCAGTGATAGACCCTCATCATCTCCCAGTCAGTGATAGACCCTCATCATCCCCCAATCAGTTAGTGATAAACCCTCATCATCTGCCAGTCAGTGATAGACCCTCATCATCTCCCAATCAGTCAGTGATATACCCTCATCATCTCCCATCAGTCAGTGATATACCCTCATCATCTCCCATCAGTCAGTGATAGACCCTCACCATCTCCCATCAGTCACTGATAGACCCTCATCATCTCCCAATCAGTCAGTGATAGACCCTCATCATCTCCCATCAGTCAGTGATAGACCCTCATCATCTCCCATCAGTCAGTGATAGACCCTCATCATCTCCCATCAGTCAGTGATAGACCGTCATCATCTCCCATCAGTCAGTGATAGACCCTCATCATCTCCCATCAGTCAGTGATAGACCCTCATCATCTCCCATCAGTCAGTGATAGACCCTCATCATTTCCCATCAGTCAGTGATAGACCCTCATCATCTCCAAATCAGTCAGTGATATACCCTCATCATCTCCTATCAGTCAGTGATATACCCTCATCATCTCCCATCAGTCAGTGATAGACCCTCATCATCTCCCATCAGTCACTGATAGACCCTCATCATCTCCCAATCAGTCAGTGATAGACCCTCATCATCTCCCATCAGTCAGTGATAGACCCTCATCATCTCCCATCAGTCAGTGATAGACCCTCATCATCTCCCATCAGTCAGTGATAGACCCTCATCATCTCCCAGTCAGCTATATTTCGGTTTCCTATTGTCACCTGGTGGTATATTTTTGGTACATTTCTGCGCACTGTAAATTCTCTTCCTGGCTGGATAACATTGTGAGAATCAGCAGGAAAGCAGTTTTCCCTGACGGGGACTGAAATCACAGCTCACCGGAGGACAGTAACAGCCAGGCTGGCATGTGGGCATATTATGGCAAACATCGGGGCTGTGTCTGGAAGAGCAGAGGCCATCGCATGGAGATCCACAGATACTGAATGTAAATGGTGGCAAACAGCTGGACTCTGAGACAAAGGAGAGGAACATGCATTACATACACAAGGAGAGGAGAGAAGGTGCTGGAATTGGCCGCCAGAGAGGTATAAAGTGTGTGAGACACCAGTGAGATCCTGGGAGGTCTCTTCCTCCATTTTATGGGGAATAATAAGTGTGAAGGCATCTCTCAGCCTGTGAGGCACCAGTCAGGTCCCAGCCCCTATCTCGGGGGGAATATACAGATGTGTCCACGTACATCTTTGCTTTTTTACTCAATTTGGCATAACATGTAAAACCGTGAAATACATGGCGGGATATAGCAAAGATGTATGTGGACACATCTGTATGTACTTAGTATACTAACATAGGTAAACATATTAATATCACCTGAGCAATGGGACAGGTTACAGGGCCGGAAGTCCCTCGACAGCTTGTCGCATCTGTCCCCCACAAAGGTTGGGCCCTTGGGCTCCCTATATCGAAGTTGGAGCATAGAGTGACAGGAGCAGTCAGACCACTGGCTCCAGGGCCCCCAGGAGCAGATCCCTGCAAGAGAACATCAGAAACATGAGTAACGTCATGGAGATATACGGGGGCTATGCGGATGACGTCATGGAGATATACGGGGGCTATGCGGATGACGTCATGGAGACATGCATGGGCTATACGGATGGCGTCATGGAGACATACAGGGGCTATGCGGATGACATCATGGAGACATACAGGGGCTATGCAGATGACGTCATGGAGACATGCAGTGGCTATGCGGTTGACGTCATGGAGACATGCAGTGGCTATGCGGTTGACGTCATGGAGACATGCAGGGGCTATGCGGATGACGTCATGGAGACATACGTGGGCTATGCGGATGACGTCATGGAGACATGCAGGGGCTATGCGGATGACGTCATGGAGACATACGGGGGCTATGCGGATGACGTCATGGAGACATACGGGGCTATGCGGATGACGTCATGGAGACATACGGGGCTATGCGGATGACGTCATGGAGGCATACGGGGGCTATGCGGATGACGTCATGGAGGCATACGGGGGCTATGCGGATGACGTCATGGAGGCATACGGGGGCTATGCGGATGACGTTATGGAGGCATACGGGGGCTATGCGGATGACGTCATGGAGGCATACGGGGGCTATGCGGATGACGTCATGGAGGCATACGGGGGCTATGCGGAGTACCACACATGTAGCATCTATTCACAAATCACAGAAACAGCAATGTGAAGCTTATGCAGAGCTCACCATAATCATAGGAGATATTTACTGAATGGAGCTGCTCAGATCCTTGCAGGCCTGCCTATAGATACACCTAGGGCTGTGAGTGGCAAGCAGTGGGAGATGCCACCACCCACATGTGGCTGTGCCAGTGGTACCCATATTGTAGCATTAGCTCTGCCTCACACTGGTTAAGAAACCCGCAACACATATTCGGCAAGTTGCCATCAAACTTATTTGGCATTGGCAACCAAAAGAGACGATGGAGTTCTAACCACCAGGGCAGAAGCGGCCTGGACTACTTGGGCTTCGGTGCGTCAGATGGCGGCCACACTCGCAAGAGCTGCTTGCATCTAATCCTGCCGGGCAGACATCTCCTGAAGACACTGACCTAACTACCGCTGAGACTCTTCAAGCCCCTCCAGTCTTCAATACTCTGAAGCAGATCCGGTCCTGTGTCCTGACCACTTTCGAATCCATGTGGCCAGGGCAAACTGTTACGCTTGGTGGAGTTGTGAATCCGGACTGTGAAGGAGAATCAGTCCGGATGAAAGTCCTTCTCATAGATTTATTAGTGGAAAGCAACAGAGATATAGAGAGGGGTCAAGATGTACTCCTATATAATCCTTGGAAAATGGGTTATGGCCTGAGCGGGCACCACAAAAGTCAGGCGACCGTGGAACTTCCGGTGGGAAGCCAGGATACTACCACAACACTGCTGCAGAGCACAGGAACTAGTAACACAGCATGGTTGTGTGAAACGTTGCACTGGCAACCTTTGCCATCAAAAGCTCCAGGTTTATACCTGCAGGCACCAGACCATTGGCTACCGAGGTCAGCAGACTCAACCAGCAGCTGATTGGCCAATGCAGTCACCTGATTGTAATCCAAGATGGCGGCACCCGATGCCTTGCAGATCTGCCTGCACCCACCGCCAGCAGCCTGCACCTCCTCCTGAGGGACCCTGTCACAGCGCATGGACAGGTAAGTCCTAGACCCCCCGGCTCCTCCTAACCCCTGGGCAATGGGTGTGTAAGTATTATATACTGGACAATGGGTGGATTGGTGAGTACTATATAATGGACACTGGGTGGATGGGTGAGTACTATATAATGGACACTGGGTGGATTGGTGAGTACTATATACTGGATATTGGGTGGATGGGTGAGTACTATATACTAGACACTGGGTGGATGGGTGAGTGCTATATACTGGACACTGGGTGGATTGGTGAGTGCTATATAATGGACACTGGGTGGGTGAGTACTATATAATGGACACTGGGTGGATGGGTGAGTACTATATAATGGACACTGGGTGGATGGGTGAGTACTATATACTGGACACTGGGTGGATGGGTGAGTGCTATATAATGGATACTGGGTGGATGGGTGAGTGCTTGGATGCGGCAATCCAGCCGCAGAATGAGCCTGCTGAATCGTGTTACAGATCCAGCGGGCAACGGTTTGCTTTGAAGCAGGAGCCCCCAACTTGTTGGGGGCATATAGGATAAACAGCGAGTCAGTTTTCCTGACTCCAGCCGTTCTGGCTACATAAATCTTCAAAGCCCTGACTACATCTAGTAACCTGGAATCCTCCAAGTCACGAGTAGCCGCAGGCACTACAATAGGTTGGTTCAAATGAAAAGATGACACCACCTTTGGCAGAAATTGGGGACGAGTCCGCAATTCTGCCCTGTCCATATGAAAAACCAGATAAGGGCTTTTGCATGACAAAGCCGCCAATTCTGACACCCGCCTAGCCGAAGCTAAGGCCAATAGCATGACCACCTTCCACGTGAGATACTTTAGCTCCACGGTCTTAAGTGGTTCAAACCAGTGGGATTTTCGGAAACCCAACACCACGTTGAGATCCCAAGGTGCCACTGGTGGCACAAAAGGGGGCTGAATATGCAGCACTCCCTTAACAAACGTCTGAACTTCAGGAAGAGACGCCAGTTCCTTTTGAAAGAAAATGGATAGGGCCGAAATCTGGACCTTTATGGATCGCAACTTCAAGCCCATAGTCACTCCAGACTGTAGAAAGTGCAGAAATCTGCCCAGTTGGAATTCCTCTGTAGGGGCCTTCCTGGCCTCACACCAAGCAACATATTTTCGCCATATGCGGTGATAATGCTTTGCTGTCACGTCCTTCCTAGCCTTTATCAGCGTAGGAATAACTTCCTCCGGAATGCCTTTTTCCGCTAGGATCCGGCGTTCAACCGCCATGCCGTCAAACGCAGCCGCGGTAAGTCTTGGAACAGGCAGGGCCCCTGTTGCAACAGGTCCAGTCTGAGAGGCAGAGGCCATGGGTCCTCTGTGAGCATTTCTTGCAGTTCCGGGTACCGAGGCCTTCGTGGCCAATCTGGAACAATGAGTATTGTTCTCACTCCTTTTCTTCTTACGATTCTCAGCACCTTGGGTATGAGAGGAAGAGGAGGAAACACATAGACCGATTGGAACACCCACGGTGTTACCAAGGCGTCCACAGCTATCGCCTGAGGGTCTCTTGACCTGGCGCAATACCGTTGTAGCTTTTTGTTGAGACGGGACGCCATCATGTCTACCTGTGGCAGTTCCCATCGATTTGTAATCTGAATGAAGACTTCGTGATGAAGTCCCCACTCTCCCGGGTGAAGGTCGTGCCTGCTGAGGAAGTCTGCTTCCCAGTTGTCCACCCCCGGAATGAACACTGCTGACAGTGCTTGTACGTGATTCTCCGCCCACCGAAGAATCCTGGTGGCTTCCGCCATCGCGACTCTGCTTCTTGTGCCGCCCTGGCGGTTTACATGAGCCACCGCGGTGATGTTGTCTGATGTTGTCTGACTGAATCAGCACCGGTTGGTTGCGAAGCAGGGGCTCCGCTTGACTCAGGGCGTTGAATATGGCCCTTAGTTCCAGGATATTTATGTGCAGACAAGCCTCCTGACTTGACCACAACCCTTGGAAGTTTCTTCCTTGAGTGACTGCCCCCCACCCTCGGAGGCTCGCATCCGTGGTCACTAGGACCCAGTCCTGTATGCCGAACCTGCGGCCCTCGAGAAGGTGAGCACTCTGTAGCCACCATAGAAGAGACACCCTGGCCCTGGGGGACAGGGTGATCAGCCGATGAATCTGAAGATGCGATCCGGACCATTTGTCCAACAGATCCTATTGAAAGATCCTCGCATGGAACCTGCCGAAGGGAATGGCCTCGTATGATGCCACCATCTTTCCCAGGACTCGCGTGCAGTGATGCACCGACACCTGTTTCGGTTTTAAGAGGTCTCTGACTAGAGTCACAAGCTCTTGAGCCTTCTCCATCGGGAGAAACACCTTCTTCTGGTCTGTGTCCAGAATCATGCCCAGAAAGGGCAGACGCGTCGTAGGAATCAGCTGCGACTTTGGGATATTCAGAATCCAGCCATGCTGTTGCAACACTTCCTGAGAGTGCGCTACGCTGATCTGCAACTGCTCCCTCGACCTCGCCTTTATGAGGAGATCGTCCAAGTATGGGATAACTGTGACTCCTTGCTTTCTCAGGATCACCATCATTTCTGCCATTACCTTGGTAAATATTCTCGGTGCCGTGGAGAGCCCAAACGGCAACGTCTGGAATTGGTAATGACAGTCCTGTACCACAAATCTGAGGTACTCCTGATGAGGCGGATAAATGGGGACATGCAAGTAAGCATCCTTGATGTCCAGAGACACCATAAAATCCCCCTCTTCCAGGCTTGCAATGACCGCTCTGAGCGATTCCATTTTGAACTTGAATCTTTTCAGATAAATGTTCAGGGACTTTAAATTTAATATAGGTCTGACCGAACCGTCCGGTTTCGGTACCACAAACATTGTGGAATAGTATCCCTACCATCACCTGCTGGAGAAATAGCTTGTGAATTGCTGCTACCACTACTTCCCTTTCTATGGGGGAAGCTGGCAGGGCCGATTTTAGGTAACGTTGAGGGGGCATCACCTCGAATTCCAGCTTGTATCCCTGAGACACAATCTGTGTAGCCCAGGGATCCACCCGTGAGCGAACCCACTGGTGGCTGAAATGTCGGAGACGCGTCCCCACCGCTCCTGGCTCCACCCGTGGAGCCCCAGCGTCATGCGGTGGATTTAGTGGAAGCCGGGGAGGACTTCTGTTCCTGGGAACTAGCTGTAAGGTGCAGCTTTTTTCCTCTACCCCTGCCTCTAGCAAGAAAGGAGGCACCTCTGACCTTCTTGCTTCTTTGTGCGCGAAAGGACTGCATTTGGTAATACGGTGCTTTCTTAGGTTGTGAGGGAATATATAGCAAAAAGTTTGACTTCCCAGCAGTAGCTGTGGAAACCAGGTCCGAGAGACCGTCCCCAAACAATTCCTCACCCTTGTAAGGTAACACCTCCATGTGTTTTTTGGAGTCTGCATCACCTGCCCACTGCCGAGTCCACAGGACCCTCCTGGCAGAAATTGACATTGCATTAAATCTAGAGCCCAGTAGGCAAATGTCCCTCTGGGCATCCCTCATATATAGGACAGTGTCTTTTATATGCCCCAGGGTCAGCATAATGGTATCCCTGTCCAAGGTATCCATTTCCTCAGACAGATTATCTGTCCACGCTGCTACAGCACTACACATCCACGCCGACGCAATTGCCGGCCTCAGTAGAGTCCCTGAATGTGTATAAACAGATTTCAGGATACTTTCCTGCTTTCTATCTGCAGGATCCTTTAGGGTGGCCGTATCCTGCGACGGCAGGGCCACCTTCTTAGATAAGCGTGTCAGAGCTTTATCTACCCTAGGGGAGGATTCCCAGCGCACCCTGTCCTCTGGCGGGAAAGGGTACGCCATAAGTAACCTTTTGGAAATCAGGACTTTCTTATCTGGGGAATCCCACGCTCTTTCACATAACTCATTTAACTCATGTGAAGGGGAAAAAGTCACCTCTTGCTTTTTCTCCCCATACATATAAACCCTCTTGTCAGGGACAGGGTTTACCTCTGATATGTGTAACACATCCTTCATCGCTATAATCATGTAGCGTATAGCTTTTGTCATTTTCGGTTGCAATTTTGCATCATCGTCGTCGACACTGGAGTCAGAATCCGTGTCGACATCTGTGTCAACCATTTCGGATAGTGGGCGCTTTTGAGACCCTGAGGGCCTCTGCGCTGTAGGATCAGGCATGGGTTGAGACCCTGACTGGTCCGAGGTATCAGCTTTATCCAACCTTTTATGTAAGGAGTTTACATTATCATTTAACACCTTCCACATATCCATCCAATCAGGTGTCGGCACCGTCGGCGGCGACACGTCAGTCAACTGCACTTGCTCTGCCTCCACATAGCCCTCTTCGTCAAACATGTCGACACACGCGGACCGACACACCACACACACAGGGGAAGCTCTAAATGAGGACAGGACCCCCACAAGGCCTTTTGGAGAGACAGAGAGAGAGTATGCCAGCACACACACCAGCGCTATATAACCCAGGGACTACACAGTAACTTAGTGTTTACCCAGTAGCTGCTGTATATATGATTAATGCGCCTAAATTTATGTGCCCCCCCTCTCTTTTTTACCCCTCTACCGTGATTCTGCAGGGGAGAGCCTGGGGAGCTTCCTCTCAGCGGAGCTGTGGAAGGAAAATGGCGCTGGTGAGTGCTGAGGAAGAAGGCCCCGCCCCCTCAGCGGCGGGCTTCTGTCCCGCAATTTTTTTTTTGGAAAATAAATGGCGGGGGCTCATACATATAACAGTGTCCCACTGTCTATATGCAGCTTTCGCCAGGAGGTATCAATTGCTGCCCAGGGCACCCCCCCCCCCCTGCGCCCTGCACCCTACAGTGACCGGAGTGTGTGGGTTAGTGTGGGCGCTACCTCATGTGAAGACAGGAGTCTTCTGCCTCCGATTTCGATGTCTTCTCCGCTTCTGCCGGCTTCTGTCTTCTGGCTCTGCGAGGGGGACGGCGGCGCGGCTCCGGGAACGGACGACAAGGTCAGGTCCTGTGTTCGATCCCTCTGGAACTAATGGTGTCCAGTAGCCTAAGAAGCGCAACCTAGCCGCAGTTAGTAGGTTTGCTTCTCTCCCCTCAGTCCCACGTAGCAGAGAGTCTGTTGCCAGCAGATCTCTCTGAAAATAAAAAAACCTAACAAAATACTTTCTTATTAGCAAGCTCAGTAGAGCTCACTAAAAGCACCCAGCTCTCTCCGGGCACAGATTCTAACTGAGGTCTGGAGGAGGGGCATAGAGGGAGGAGCCAGTGCACACCAGTAGTACTAAATCTTTCTTTAGAGTGCCCAGTCTCCTGCGGAGCCCGCTATTCCCCATGGTCCTTACGTAGTCCCCAGCATCCACTAGGACGTTAGAGAAATATGTTTAATGATGTGTCTTAACATGTCATATGTAGTGCTCTGTGCACAATTGCAGGAATGCATGTTTAAATGTATTTATATTTAAGATGTGGTCACCTGTATATTTAAAGGAAAAATGCAGTTACTATAGCTGTCTGAATAATCATCTCCTGTCAGTAGGAAGTGACATGCTAATGGCCCTGTCCTAGCAGAGAGGTGTGAATGACAATACCTTTTGATGTGTAAGTTCCTTAGAGAAAGATGCTAATCACGTGGGATCTCCTTATCCCATAGATAAAGTCTATGGGCTTGGAACCTGTTTGTTTCATGTAGCTGATTTAATTGATATACGAATCCTGAATGGCAGATGCAGGAAGGAAGACTGTTTGTTGTGTTTCCTGTTGTAATCCCAAACACTGGGATTGCCTGGAGATGTGACTGAGACAGAAACATTTGTATTTTGAAGCTATGTGATAAATTTATCAATAGTGAATGTTAATCTGATACCAAACGTTGTCTGGGTCACAGGAAGGAGGATATTGTTTTATTGCACTTATCTCCTTTTGAAAATAAGAATAAGATTTTACTCACCGGTAAATCTATTTCTCGTAGTCCGTAGTGGATGCTGGGAACTCCGTAAGGACCATGGGGAATAGCGGCTCCGCAGGAGACTGGGCACAACTAAAGAAAGCTTTAGGACTACCTGGTGTGCACTGGCTCCTCCCTCTATGACCCTCCTCCAGACCTCAGTTAGGATACGGTGCCCGGAAGAGCTGACACAATAAGGAAAGGATTTGGAATCCCGGGTAAGACTCATACCAGCCACACCAATCACACAGTATAACTCGTGATACAATACCCAGTTAACAGTATGAAATATAACTGAGCCTCTCAACAGATGGCTCAACAATAACCCTTTAGTTAACCAATAACTATATACAAGTATTGCAGACAATCCGCACTTGGGACGGGCGCCCAGCATCCACTACGGACTACGAGAAATAGATTTACCGGTGAGTAAAATCTTATTTTCTCTAACGTCCTAAGTGGATGCTGGGAACTCCGTAAGGACCATGGGGATTATACCAAAGCTCCCAAACTGGCGGGAGAGTGCGGATGACTCTGCAGCACCGAATGAGCGAACTCAAGGTCCTCCTCAGCCAGGGTATCAAACTTGTAGAATTTAGCAAATGTGTTTGACCCCGACCAAGTAGCTGCTCGGCAAAGTTGTAAAGCCGAGACCCCTCGGGCAGCCGCGCAAGAAGAGCCCACCTTCCTCGTGGAATGGGCTTTTACAGATTTAGGATGCGGCAGTCCAGCCGCAGAATGTGCAAGTTGAATCGTGCTACAGATCCAGCGAGCAATAGAATGCTTTGAAGCAGGCGCACCCAACTTGTTGGGTGCATGCAGGATAAATAGCGAGTCAGTCTTTGTGACTCCAGCTGTCCTGGAAACATAGATTTTTAGGGCCCGAACTACGTCCAGCAACTTGGAATCCTCCAAGTCACGAGTAGCCGCAGGCACCACAATAGGCTGGTTCAAATGAAAAGCTGAAACCACCTTTGGGAGAAATTGGGGACGAGTCCTCAATTCCGCCCTATCCATATGGAAAATCAGATAAGGGCTTTTACATGATAAAGTCGCCATTTCTGACACACGCCTGGCCGAAGCCAAGGCCAACAGCATGACCACTTTCCACTAGGGAAGCCAATCCCGGGCCATTTTTTCAATCCCGGGTATCGGGATTGAAAAATGGTCAATCCCGGGATTCCCGGGATACCCGGGATTGGCTTTAGACTGTGTCCGGCCGCCCCCCACGCCCCGCCCCTCCCGCCCTGCAGACATAAAAAGAACCCGTACAAACCTGCACAGCCAGGTAGCGGGTGAGGAGGAGCCGGTGGGTGAGTGCAGCGGAGCCGGCGGGTGAGTGTAGGGGAGCCGGGAGGAGGCAGCGGGTGAGTGCAGGGTGAGCCGGGAGGAGGCGGCGGGTGAAGACCGCCGTACTTTCTGGCTCGGCGGCTGCTGAAAGCGCAGCGTGACCTCACAGTCACAGGTCACGCTGCACAGGGGGAGACAAGAGGAGGGAGCCGGGCAGCGTCTGAGCGTCCTGAGGACGCTCAACGCTGATCCCTCAATCCCCGGGATTGGAGCTTCCAATCCCGGGATTGAATCCCGGCCGTTTTTGGGCCTAAATCCCGGGATCCCGCCGATCCCGATCCCGGGATTGGCCTCCCTACTTTCCACGTGAGATATTTTAAATCCACGGTTTTAAGTGGTTCAAACCAATGTGACTTTAGGAAATTTAACACCACGTTGAGATCCCAAGGTGCCACTGGGGGCACAAAAGGGGGCTGAATATGCAGCACTCCCTTAGCAAATGTCTGAACTTCAGGTAGTGAAGCCAGTTCTTTCTGGAAGAAAATCGATAGAGCCGAAATCTGGACCTTAATGGAACCCAATTTTAGGCCCATAGTCACCCCTGACTGTAGGAAGTGCAGAAAACGACCCAGCTGAAATTCCTCCGTTGGGGCCTTCCTGGCCTCACACCTCGCAACATATTTTCGCCATATGCGGTGATAATGGTTTGCGGTCACTTCTTTCCTAGCTTTAATCAGCGTAGGGATGACTTCCTCTGGAATGCCCTTTTCCTTCAGGATCCGGCGTTCAACCGCCATGCCGTCAAACGCAGCCGCGGTAAGTCTTGGAACAGACAGGGCCCCTGCTGCAGCAGGTCCTGTCTGAGCGGCAGAGGCCATGGGTCCTCTGAGATCATTTCTTGAAGTTCTGGGTACCAAGCTCTTCTTGGCCAATCCGGAACAATGAGTATAGTTCTTACTCCTCTTCGACTTATTATCCTCAGTACCTCGGGTATGAGAGGAAGAGGAGGGAACACATAAACCGACTGGTACACCCACGGTGTCACTAGAGCGTCCACAGCTATTGCCTGAGGGTCTCTCGACCTGGCGCAATATCTTTCTAGCTTTTTGTTGAGGCGGGACGCCATCATGTCCACCAGTGGCAGTTCCCAGCGATTTACAATCAGCTGAAAGACTTCTGGATGAAGTCCCCACTCTCCCGGGTGGAGGTCATGCCTGCTGAGGAAGTCTGCTTCCCAGTTGTCCACTCCCGGAATGAACACTGCTGACAGTGCTAACACGTGATTTTCCGCCCATCGGAGAATCCTTGTGGCTTCTGCCATCGCCGTCCTGCTTCTCGAGCCGCCCTGTCGGTTTACATGGGCGACCGCCGTGATGTTGTCTGACTGGATCAGTACCGGCTGGTTTTGAAGCAGGGGTCTTGCCTGACTTAGGGCATTGTAGATGGCCCTTAGTTCCAGAATATTTATGTGTAGGGAAATCTCCTGGCTTGACCATAGCCCTTGGAAGTTTCTTCCCTGTGTGACTGCCCCCCAGCCTCGAAGGCTGGCATCCATGGTCACCAGGACCCAGTCCTGTATGCCGAATCTGCGGCCCTCTAGAAGATGAGCACTCTGCAGCCACCACAGCAGAGACACCCTGGTCCTTGGAGACAGGGTTATCAGCCGATGCATCTGAAGATGGGAACCGGACCACTTGTCCAACAGATCCCACTGAAAGATTCTTGCATGGAACCTGCCGAATGGAATTGCTTCGTAGGAAGCTACCATTTTTCCCAGGACTCGCGTGCAGTGATGCACCGAGACCTGTTTTGGTTTCAGGAGATCTGACAACTCCTTAGATTTCTCCTCCGGGAGAAACACCCTTTTCTGGTCTGTGTCCAGAACCATCCCCAGAAACAGTAGACGTGTCGTAGGAACCAGCTGTGACTTTGGAATATTCAGAATCCAACCGTGCTGTTGTAGCACCTCCCGAGATAGTGCTACCCCGACCAACAACTGCTCCCTGGACCTCGCCTTTATAAGGAGATCGTCCAAGTATGGGATAATTAAAACTCCCTTTTTTCGAAGGAGTATCATCATTTCGGCCATTACCTTGGTAAATACCCTCGGTGCCGTGGACAGACCAAACGGCAACGTCTGGAATTGGTAATGACAGTCCTGTACCACAAATCTGAGGTACTCCTGGTGAGGAAGGTAAATGGGGACATGCAGGTAAGCATCCTTGATGTCCAGTGATACCATGTAATCCCCTTCCTCCAGGCTTGAAATAACCGCCCTGAGCGATTCCATCTTGAACTTGAACCTTTTTATATAGGTGTTCAAGGATTTCAAATTTAAAATGGGTCTCACCGAACCGTCCGGTTTCGGTACCACAAACATTGTGGAATAGTAACCCCGTCCCTGTTGAAGAAGGGGTACCTTGACTATCACCTGCTGCGAATACAGCTTGTGAATTTCCTCCAGCACTGCCTCCCTGTCTGAGGGAGCTGTCGGCAAGGCAGATTTGAGGAAACGGCGAGGGGGAGACGTCTCGAATTCCAGCTTGTACCCCTGAGATACTACTTGTAGAATCCAGGGATCCACCCGTGAGCGAGCCCACTGGTCGCTGAAGTTCTTGAGACGGGCCCCCACCGTACCTGGCTCCGCCTGTGGAGCCCCAGCGTCATGCGGTGGACTTAGAGGAAGCGGGGGAGGGCTTTTGTTCCTGGGAACTGGCTGTATGCTGCAGCTTTTTTCCTCTACCTCTGCCTCTGGGCAGAAAGGACGCGCCTCTAACCCGCTTGCCTTTCTGGGGCCGAAAGGACTGTACCTGATAATACGGTGCTTTCTTTGGCTGTGAGGGAACATGGGGTAAAAATGCTGACTTCCCAGCTGTCGCTGTGGAAACGAGGTCCGAGAGACCATCCCCAAACAACTCCTCACCCTTGTAAGGCAAAACTTCCATGTGTCTTTTAGAATCTGCATCCCCTGTCCACTGCCGAGTCCATAAACCCCTCCTGGCAGAAATGGACATTGCACTTATTTTAGATGCCAGCCGGCAAATATCCCTCTGTGCATCTCTCATGTATAAGACTGCGTCTTTTATATGCTCTATGGATAGCAATATAGTGTCCCTGTCTAAGGTATCAATATTTTCTGACAGGGAATCTGACCACGCAGCTGCAGCACTGCACATCCATGCTGAAGCAATAGCCGGTCTCCGTATAATACCTGTGTGTGTATATACAGACTTCAGGATAGCCTCCTGCTTCCTATCAGCAGATTCCTTTAGGGCGGCCGTGTCCGGAGACGGTAGTGCCACCTTCTTTGACAGGCGTGTGAGCGCTTTATCTACCCTAGGGGATGTCTCCCAACGTGACCTATCCTCTGGCGGGAAAGGGTACGCCATTAGTAACTTTTTAGAAATTACTAGTTTCTTATCGGGGGAAGCCCACGCTTCTTCACACACTTCATTTAATTCATCAGAAGGGGGAAAAACCACTGGTAGTTTTTTCTCCCCAAACATAATACCCTTTTTTGTGGTACCTGGGGTAATATCAGAAATGTGCAACACATTTTTCATTGCCGTAATCATGTAACGTGTGGCTCTATTGGAATGTACACTAGTCTCATCATCGTCGACACTGGAGTCAGTATCCGTGTCGACATCTGTGTCTGCCATCTGAGGTAGCGGGCGTTTTAGAGCCCCTGATGGCCTTTGAGACGTCTGGGCAGGCACGTGCTGAGAAGCCGGCTGTCCCACATCTGATATGTCGTCAAACCTTTTATGTAAGGAGTTGACACTGTCGCGTAATTCCTTCCACATATCCATCCACTCAGGTGTCGACCCAGCAGGGGGTGACATCACATTTATCGGCACCTGCTCCGCCTCCACATAAGCCTCCTCATCAAACATGTCGACACAGCCGTACCAACACACCGCACACACACAGGGAATGCTCTGACTGAGGACAGGACCCCACAAAGCCCTTTGGGGAGACAGAGAGAGAGTATGCCAGCACACACCAGAGCGCTATATAAAACAGGGATACACACTACACAGTGATTTTACCCCTTATAGCTGCTTATATATCACAGATTGCGCCTAAATTTAGTGCCCCCCCTCTCTTTTTTACCCTATGTAGTCTGGAACTGCAGGGGAGAGCCTGGGGAGCGATCCTTCCAGCGGAGCTGTGAGGGAAAATGGCGCCAGTGTGCTGAGGGAGATAGCCCCGCCCCTTTTCCGGCGGGCTTCTCCCGCTTTTTTTATACAGTTATGGCAGGGGATTTTACACATATATAGTCTTAAAGGCTATATTATGTGTTCATTTGCAGTCCAGGGCGCCGCCCCCCCCCCCCCCCCCCCCCCAGCGCCATGCACCCATCAGTGATCGGAGTATGTGGTGTGCCTGGGGAGCAATGGCGCACAGCTGCAGTGCTGTGCGCTACCTTAATGAAGACCGAAGTCTTCTGCCGCCGATTTCCAGGAACGTCTTCTTGCTTCTGGCTCTGCTAGGGGGACGGCGGCGCGGCTCCGGGACCGGACGACCGAGGCTGGGCCTGTGTTCGATCCCTCTGGAGCTAATGGTGTCCAGTAGCCTAGAAGCCCAAGCTAGCTGCAAGCAGGTAGGTTCGCTTCTCTCCCCTAGGTCCCTCGTAGCAGTGAGTCTGTTGCCAGCAGATCTCACTGAAAATAAAAAACCTAAATATCACTTTCTTTCTAAGAGCTCAGGAGAGCCCCTAGTGTGCATCCAGCTCGGCCGGGCACAAAATTCTAACTGAGGTCTGGAGGAGGGTCATAGAGGGAGGAGCCAGTGCACACCAGGTAGTCCTAAAGCTTTCTTTAGTTGTGCCCAGTCTCCTGCGGAGCCACTATTCCCCATGGTCCTTACGGAGTTCCCAGCATCCACTAAGGACGTTAGAGAAATGTAATTTATTTACTTGTATTTTCTAAGATATCCTGATTGGATAGAAAGGGCTCAGGGAGGACATGACCCCCTGTTGTCCTGTGTGGAAATTTTACATAAAAAGGAGGCCTGCGTGCCTCCAGTGTATTGTATTGTATTGTACCATCTTTATTCTGCTGGAACATCTTGCTGTATGCTGTTGCCCCTAGCAATAGGGATGAGTCTTTTTTAAGGCTATTATTGAGCAAATAAACATCTGCCTCAAGAAGATTGCTTCATCTTGTGACCTACAGGGTTAGGCCAAACATAGCCCCGTCCTCCGGCTGTCCAGGGAAGCACCTAACGTCTCCAAGTTCCGCCTTCCGCCAGCTACCGGTAGAGGCCTAGCAAGTGGCTAGTGGGGATTCGTCAACACCACACAGGTGTGGTAAGGCAGTGCGTCGGCACATACAGAGCAGAACCGTGGTTCCAAACGCCACGGCAGGTTAGGAGTCTGGTGGTGGCAGCATAAACCCGCTCACAGAGCAGTGGGTGGAGTCAGTAACAGGCGGTTACTGACGGCAAGCGGGAATCCCCTATGTATTCAGGTCCCGTGTGACCTGACCCTCCATTCTGTGCACAGGAGACGGGACGCGAAAGCGGTGAGTGCTTTCGTACGGAACCGTCCTGTCACACTGGACAATGGGTGGATGGGTGAGTACATTATCCTGGACAATGGGTAGATGGGTGAGTACTTTATACTGGGCACTGGGTGGATGGGTGAATGCTATATACTGGACACAGGGTGTATTGGTGAGTGCTATATACTAGACAATGCGTGGATGGATGAGTGCTATATACTGGACACTGGGTGGATGGGTGACAGCTATATACTGGACACTGGGTAGATGGGTGACTGCTATATACTGGACACTGGGTGGACGGATGAGTACTGGATGGGTGAGTGCTATATACTGAACTTTGGGTGGATGGGTGAGTGCTATATACTGGACACTGGGTAGATGGGTGAGTACTATATACAGGACAATGGGTGGATGGGTGAGTACTATTTACAGGACAATTGGTGGATGGGTGAGTACATTATCCTGAACAATGGGTGGATGGGTGAGTACTATATACTGGACACTGGGTGGATGGGTGATTACTATATACTGGACACTGGGTGGATGGGTGAGTGCTATATACTGGACACTGGGTGGATGAGTGAGTGCTATATACTGGACAATGGGTGGATGGGTGAGTACATTATCCTGGACAATGGGTGGATGGGTGAGTACTATATACTGGACATTGGGTGGATGGGTGAGTACGATATACTGGACACTGGGTGGATGGGTGAGTACTATATACTGGACACTGGGTGGATGGGTGAGTACGATATACTGGACACTGGGTGGATCATAGTATCTAAGGTTGAAAAACGACAATTGTTCATCGAGTTCAACCTATTTATGGTATCCTATGCACGATTATTTTGTAGAAAATTTTGACTGAAGTTGATGACTGCCGTTACGTTTTACCCCTCTTTTTTATAATAACCATAGTGCGTGACTATGCCCCGTAACCCTGGATATCCTTATCCATTAGGAATTTATCTAACCCATTCTTAAAGGTGTTGACTGAGTCGGCCATTACAACTCCCTCAGGCAGGGAATTCCAAACACGTATTGTCCTCACCATAAAAATAAGAATTTACTTACCGATAATTCTATTTCTCGGAGTCCGTAGTGGATGCTGGGGTTCCTGAAAGGACCATGGGGAATAGCGGCTCCGCAGGAGACAGGGCACAAAAAGTAAAGCTTTAGGATCAGGTGGTGTGCACTGGCTCCTCCCCCTATGACCCTCCTCCAAGCCTCAGTTAGGATACTGTGCCCGGACGAGCGTACACAATAAGGAAGGATTTATGAATCCCGGGTAAGACTCATACCAGCCACACCAATCACACTGTACAACCTGTGATCTGAACCCAGTTAACAGTATGATAACAGCGGAGCCTCTGAAAGATGGCTCACAACAATAATAACCCGATTTTTGTAACTATGTACAAGTATTGCAGATAATGCGCACTTGGGATGGGCGCCCAGCATCCACTACGGACTCCGAGAAATAGAATTATCGGTAAGTAAATTCTTATTTTCTCTATCGTCCTAGTGGATGCTGGGGTTCCTGAAAGGACCATGGGGATTATACCAAAGCTCCCAAACGGGCGGGAGAGTGCGGATTACTCTGCAGCACCGAATGAGAGAACTCCAGGTCCTCCTTAGCCAGGTTATCAAATTTGTAGGATTTTACAAACGTGTTTGCCCCCGACTAAATAGCCGCTCGGCAAAGTTGTAAAGCCGAGACCCCTCGGGCAGCCGCCCAAGATGAGCCCACCTTCCTTGTGGAATGGGCATTTACATATTTTGGCTGTGGCAGGCCTGCCACAGAATGTGCAAGCTGAATTGTATTACACATCCAACTAGCAAAAGTCTGCTTAGAAGCAAGAGCACCCAGTTTGTTGGGTGCATACAGGATAACAGCAAGTCAGTTTTCCTGACTCCAGCCGTCCTGGAACCTATATTTTCAGGGCCCTGACCACATCTAGCAACTTGGAGTCCTCCAAGTCCCTAGTAGGCGCAAGACACCACAATAAGCTGGTTCAGGTGAAACACTGACACCACCTTAGGGAGAGAACTGGGGACGAGTCCGCAGCTCTGCCCTGTCCGAATGGACAAACAGATATGGGCTTTTTTGAGAAAAAAACCACCAATTTGACACTCGCCTGGTCCAGGCCAGGTCCAAGAGCATGTTCACTTTTCATGTGAGATGCTTCAAATCCACAGATTTGACTGGTTTTAAACCAATGTGTTTTGAGGAATCTCCGAACTACGTTGAGATCCCACAGTGCCACTGGAGGCACAAAAGGGGGTTGTATATGCAATACTCCCTTGACAAACTTCTGGACTTCAGGAACTGAAGCCAATTCTTTCTGGAAGAAAAATCGACAGGGCCGAAATTTGAACCTTAATGGACCCCAATTTGAGGCCCATAGACACTCCTGTTTGCAGGAAATGCAGGAATCGACCGAGTTGAAATTTCTTCGTGGGGCCTTCCTGGCCTCACACCACGCAACATATTTTCGCCACATGTGGTGATAATGTTGTGCGGTCACCTCCTTTCTGGCTTTGACCAGGGTAGGAATGACCTCTTCCTGAATGCCTTTTCCCTTAGGATCCGGCGTTCCACCGCCATGCCGTCAAACGCAGCTGCGGTAAGTCTTGGAACAGACATGGTACTTGCTGAAACAAGTCCCTTCTTAGCGGCAGAGGCCATAAGTCCTCTGTGAGCATCTCTTGAAGTTCCGGGTACCAAGTCCTTCTTGGCCAATCCGGAGCCATGAGTATAGTTCTTACTCCTCTACGTCTTATAATTCTCAGTACCTTAGGTATGAAAAGCAGAGGATGGAACACATACACCGACTGGTACACCCACGGTGTTACCAGAACGTCCACAGCTATTGCCTGAGGGTCTCTTAACCTGGCGCAATACCTGTCCCGTTTTTTGTTCAGACGGGACGCCATCATGTCCACCTTTGGTAATTCCCAACGGTTTACAATCATGTGGAAAACTTCCCCATGAAGTTCCCACTCTGCCGGGTGGAGGTCGTGCCTACTGAGGAAGTCTGCTTCCCAGTTTCCATTCCCGGAATGAAACACTGCTGACAGTGCTATCACATGATTTTCCGCCCAGCGAAAAGTCCTTGCAGTTTTTGCCACTGCCCTCCTGCTTCTTGTGCCGCCCTGTCTATTTACGTGGGCGACTGCCGTGATGTTTTATCCCACTGGATCAATACCGGCTGACCTTGAAGCAGAGGTCTTGCTAAGCTTAGAGCATTATAAATTTACCCTTAGCTATATTTATGTGGAGAAAAGTCTCCAGACTTGATCACACTCCCTGGAAATTTTTTCCTTGTGTGACTGCTCCCCAGCCTCTCGGGCTGGCCTCCGCGGTCACCAACATCCAAAACTGAATGCCGAATCTGCGGCCCTCTAGAAGATGAGCACTCTGTAACCACCACAGGAGAGACACACTTGTCCTTGGATATAGGGTTATCCGCTGATGCATCTGAAGATGCGATCCGGACCATTTGTCCAGCAGATCCCACTGAAAAGTTCTTGCATGAAATCTGCCGGCTGGAATTGCTTCGAAGGAAGTCACCATTTTTTTTACCATGGCCCTTGTGCAATGATGCACTGATTTTAGGAGGTTCCTGACTAGCTCGGATAACTCCCTGGCTTTCTCTTCCGGGAGAAACACCTTTTTCTGGACTGTGTCCAGAATCATCCCTAAGCACAGGAGACTTGTTGTCGGGATCAGCTGCGATTTTGGAATATTTAGAATCCACCCCTGCTGTTGTAACAGTATCCGAGATAGTGCTACTCCGACCTCCAACTGTTCCCTGGACTTTGCCCTTATCAGGAGATCGTCCAAGTAAGGGATAATTAAGACGCCTTTTCTTCGAAGAAGAACCATCATTTCGGCCATTACCTTGGTAAAGACCCGGGGTGCCGTGGACAATCCAAACGGCAGCGTCTGAAACTGATAGTGACAGTTCTGTACCACGAACCTGAGGTACCCTTAGTGATAAGGGCAAATTTGGGACATGGAGGTAAGCATCCCTGATGTCTCGGGACACCATATAGTCCCCTTCTTCCCGGTTCGTTATCACTGCTCTGAGTGACTCCATCTTGATTTGAACCTTTGTAAGTGTTCAAATTTTTTTAGATTTAGAATAGGTCTCACCTAGCCTTCTGGCTTCAGTACCACAATATAGTGTGGAATAATACCCCTTTTCTTGTTGTAGGAGGGGTAATTTAATTATCACCTGCTGGGAATACAGCTCGTGAATTGTTTCCCATACTGCCTCCTTGTCGGAGGGAGACCTTGGTAAACCAGACTTCAGGAGCCTGCGCAGGGGAAACGTCTCGACATTCCAATCTGTACCCCTGGGATACTACTTGTAGGATCCAGGGGTCCTGTACGGTCTCAGCGTCATGCTGAGAGCTTGGCAGAAGCAGTGGAACGCTTCTGTTCCTGGGAATGGGCTGCCTGCTGCAGTCTTCTTCCCTTTCCTCTATCCCTGGGCAGATATGACTCTTATAGGGACGAAAGGACTGAAGCTGAAAAGACGGTGTCTTTTTCTGCAGAGATGTGACTTAGGGTAAAAACGGTGGATTTTCCAGCAGTTGCCGTGGCCACCAGGTCCGATGGACCGACCCCAAATAACTCCTCTTCCTTTATACGGCAATACACCTTTGTGCCGTTTGGAATCTGCATCACCTGACCACTGTCGTGTCCATAAACATCTTCTGGCAGATATGGACATCGCACTTACTCTTGATGCCAGAGTGCAGATATCCCTCTGTGCATCTCGCATATATAGAAATGCATCCTTTAAATGCTCTATAGTCAATAAAATACTGTCCCTGTCAAGGGTATCAATATTTTTAGTCAGGGAATCCGACCAAGCCACCCCAGCTCTGCACATCCAGGCTGAGGCGATCGCTGGTCGCAGTATAACACCAGTATGTGTGTATATACTTTTTATGATATTTTCCAGCCTCCTGTCAGCTGGCTCCTTGAGGACGGCCCTATCTATAGACGGTACCGCCACTTGTTCTGATAAGCGTGTGAGCGCCTTATCCACCCTAAGGGGTGTTTCCCAACGCGCCCTAACTTCTGGCGGGAAAGGGTATACCGCCCATATTTTCTATCGGGGGGAACCCACGCATCATCACACACTTCATTTAATTTATCTGATTCAGGAAAAACTACGGTAGTTTTTTCACATCCCACATAATACCCTCTTTTGTGGTACTTGTAGTATCAGAAATATGTAACACCTCCTTCATTGCCCTTAACGTGTGGCCCTAATAAGGAATACGTTTGTTTATTCACCGTCGACACTGGATTCAGTGTCCCTGTCTGTGTCTGTGTCGACCGACTAAAGTAAACGGGCGTTTTAAAACCCCTGACGGTGTTTTTGAGACGTCTGGACCGGTACTAATTGTTTGTCGGCCGTCTCATGTCGTCAACCGACCTTGCCGCGTGTTGACATTATCACGTAATTCCCTAAATAAGCCATCCATTCCGGTGTCGACTCCCTAGAGAGTGACATCACCATTACAGGCAATTGCTCCGCCTCCTCACCAACATCGTCCTCATACATGTCGACACACACGTACCGACACACAGCACACACACAGGGAATGCTCTGATAGAGGACAGGACCTACTAGCCCTTTGGAGAGACAGAGGGAGAGTTTGCCAGCACACACCAAAAAACGCTATAATTATATAGGGACAACCTTATATAAGTGTTTTCCCTTATAGCATCTTTTTTATATATTTTTAACGCCAAATTAGTGCCCCCCCTCTCTGTTTTAACCCTGTTTCTGTAGTGCAGTGCAGGGGAGAGCCTGGGAGCCTTCCCTCCAGCCTTTCTGTGAGGGAAAATGGCGCTGTGTGCCGAGGAGATAGGCCCCGCCCCTTTTTCGGCGGCCTCGTCTCCCGCTCTTAACGGATTCTGTCAGGGGTTAAATATCTCCATATAGCCCCCGGAGGCTATATGTGAGGTATTTTTAGCCAAAAATAGGTTTTCATTGCCTCCCAGGGCGCCCCCCTCCCAGCGCCCTGCACCCTCAGTGACTGCCGTGTGAAGTGTGCTGAGAGGAAATGGCGCACAGCTGCAGTGCTGTGCGCTACCTTAAGAAGACTGAGGAGTCTTCATGCCGCCGATTCTGGACCTTCTTCTTGTTTCAGCATCTGCAAGGGGGCCGGCGGCGAGGCTCCGGTGACCATCCAGGCTGTACCTGTGATCGTCCCTCTGGAGCTAATGTCCAGTAGCCAAGAAGCCAATCCATCCTGCACGCAGGTGAGTTCACTTCTTCTCCCCTAAGTCCCTCGTTGCAGTGATCCTGTTGCCAGCAGGACTCACTGTAAAATAAAAAACCTAAGCTAAACTTTTCTAAGCAGCTCTTTAGGAGAGCCACCTAGATTGCACCCTTCTCGGCCGGGCACAAAAATCTAACTGAGGCTTGGAGGAGGGTCATAGGGGGAGGAGCCAGTGCACACCACCTGATCCTAAAGCTTTACTTTTTGTGCCCTGTCTCCTGCGGAGCCGCTATTCCCCATGGTCCTTTCAGGAACCCCAGCATCCACTAGGACGATAGAGAAAAAGCCTTTACACCGTATTATGCGGAAACTCCTTTCCTCTAACCTGAGCGAGTGTCCACGAGTTCTCTGTGTTGATCTAACCAAAAACAGGTCCTGCGCAAGATCTGTATATTGTCCCCTTATATATTTGTAAATGTTGATCATGTCCCCTCTTAATCTCCTCTTTTCCAGTGTAAACATGCCTACTCTTGCAAGCCTTTCCTCGTATTCCAGCGTCTCCATACCCTTGTGTGAGTACTGTATACAGAACAATAAGTGGATGGATGAGTACTATATACAGGACAATGGGTGGATGGGTGAGTACTATATACAGGACACTGGGTGTATGGATGAGTACTATATACTGGACAATTGGTGGATGGGTGAGTACATTATCCTGGATAATGGGTGGTTGGGTGAGTACCATATACAGGACACTGGGTGGGTGGATGGATGAGTACTATATACAGGACAATGGGTGGATAGCTGAGTACTATATACAGGACACTGGTTGGATGGATGAGTACTATATACTGGACAATGGGTGGATGGGTGAGCAGTATATACAGGACACTGGGTATATGGATGAGTACTATATACTGGACAATGGGTGGATGGATGAGTACTATATACAGGACAATGGGTGGACAGCTGAGTACTATATACTGGATAATGGGTGGATGGGTGAGTACATTATCCTGGATAATGGGTGGTTGGGTGAGTACTATATACAGGACACTGGGTGGATGGGTGAGTACTATATACGGGACACTGGGTGGATTGGTGAGTAGTATATACAGGACACTGGGTGGATTGGTAAGTAGTATATACAGGACACTGGGTGAGTGGATGGGTGAGTACTATATACAGGACACTGGGTGGGTTGGTGGATGAGTAAGATATACAGGACACTGGGTGGATTAATGAGTACTACATACTGGACAGTGGATGGATGGATGAGTACTATATACAGGACACTGGGTGGATGCGTGAGTAGTATATACAGGACACTGGGTGGATGGATGAGTACTATATACAGGACACTGGGTGGATGGGCGAATAGTATATACAGGACACTGGGTGGATGGATGAGTACTATATACAGGACACTGGGTGGATAAGTGAATAGTATATACAGGACACTGGGTGGATGGGTGAGTACTATATACAGGACACTGGGTGGATAAGTGAATAGTATATACAAGACACTGGGTGGATGCGTGAGTAGTATATACAGGACACTGGGTGGATGGGTGAGTACTATATACAAGACACTGGGTGGATGGGTGAATAGTATATACAAGACACTGGGTGGATGGATGAGTACTATATACAGGACACTGGGTGGATAAGTGAATAGTATATACAGGACACTGGGTGGATGGGTGAGTACTATATACAGGACACTGGGTGGATGGGTGAATAGTATATACAGGACACTGGGTGGATGGGTGAGTACTATATACAGGACACTGGGTGGATGGGTGAATAGTATATACAGGACACTCGGTGGATGGGTGAATAGTATATACAGGACACTGGGTGGATGGGTGAATAGTATATACAGGACACTGGGTGGATGGGTGAGTACTATATACAGGACACTGGGTGGATGGGTGAATAGTATATACAGGACACTGGGTGAATGGGTGAGTACTATATACAAGACACTGGGTGGATGGGTGAATAGTATATACAGGACACTGGGTGGATGCGTGAGTAGTATATACAGGACACTGGGTGGATGGATGAGTACTATATACAGGACACTGGGTGGATGGGTGAATAGTATATACAGGACACTGGGTGGATGGATGAGTACTATATACAGGACACTGGGTGGATAAGTGAATAGTATATACAGGACACTGGGTGGATGGGTGAGTACTATATACAGGACACTGGGTGGATAAGTGAATAGTATATACAAGACACTGGGTGGATGCGTGAGTAGTATATACAGGACACTGGGTGGATGGGTGAGTACTATATACAAGACACTGGGTGGATGGGTGAATAGTATATACAAGACACTGGGTGGATGGATGAGTACTATATACAGGACACTGGGTGGATAAGTGAATAGTATATACAGGACACTGGGTGGATGGGTGAGTACTATATACAGGACACTGGGTGGATGGGTGAATAGTATATACAGGACACTGGGTGGATGGGTGAGTACTATATACAGGACACTGGGTGGATGGGTGAATAGTATATACAGGACACTGGGTGGATGGGTGAATAGTATATACAGGACACTGGGTGGATGGGTGAGTACTATATACAGGACACTGGGTGGATGGGTGAGTACTATATACAGGACACTGGGTGGATGGGTGAATAGTATATACAGGACACTGGGTGAATGGGTGAGTACTATATACAAGACACTGGGTGGATGGGTGAATAGTATATACAGGACACTGGGTGGATGCGTGAGTAGTATATACAGGACACTGGGTGGATGGATGAGTACTATATACAGGACACTGGGTGGATGGGTGAATAGTATATACAGGACACTGGGTGAATGGGTGAGTACTATATACAAGACACTGGGTGGATGGGTGAGTACTATATACTGGACACTGGGGGCTGCACACACCAGTGATATATCTGACACAGATTCCGGCTTGGCTGTATCACACACATGGCCACCTACCTGCACATGGCTGCATGTAACACGCCTCTGTCTGCACTTGTTCCCTGCCGTCACACGGGAGATCCGGAGTCCCCAGCGCAGGGCAGTCACACCGCCATCTCCGGCTGCGTATTCCGGTACCACAGCTGCGGGAACACAGGCTCCAGTCTGTCCAGTCACACTGCCCGCTACCTGCACACGGGGAGACAGCGCACACTATTGGATATCTGTACTGATACGGCATAGAGCCACTGTAAGACTGTAAGCTCTGTGGCTCACAGCAATGTGACCTGAGATACACACAAAGCTGTGCTGCCGTCAGGTCACATGGTCAGGCAGGACATCATAATGACACTTCCCGCAGTGCCGGACTCTCACCCTCACAGTGCTTGTTGGTACAGTCCCGCCTCTCTGTGTCCAGGCCCTCGCAGTCTGAACCATTGTTGCGCGGGGGAGGGTTGATACAGGCCCGTGTGCGGATCTGAACACCGCTACCGCACGTGACTGGACAGTCAGACCAGGGAGACCACGGCGTCCATTTCCCATCCACTGAAGGTACAAGAGACAGGTGTAAGCCCACAGGACGGTGGAACTACTACTCCCACCATGACTTCTGACACACAGAGATGGATGAGGAGATTGTTCCCGGTCTATCACAGTATATTTCTTACACATGTCCAGCCTGCGGCACTGCGCAGAGGCAGGAGTCACGGGCAGTGGCGGCTGTATCTGGGGATTTGCTCCGGGTGTTGGGGGGAATAGGGGCGTCCTTCTTTTGGGGATTAGATTTTGCGATGAGAATAGAGGTATGGAAATTCTATTTGGTTTTTGCGGACAGATATAATGTAGAGGTGATAGGTCAGAGGGGGCGCAAAACAGGGGTGCTAGCGGAGTGACATGGGCGTGTCAGGGGAGTGACATGGGCGTATCAGGGGAGTGGCTCAGCAAGTGGCTATGATCTCTTCCCCATCACCACAGAAACTTAAGAAACATGGGGCCTAATTCAGACCTGATCGCTAGCAGGTGATTTTTGCAGTCCTGCGATCAGTTAGTGGCCTCCTATAGGGGAGTGTATATTTGCTGTGCAAGTGTGCGATCACATGTGTAGCAGAGATGTACAAACAGATCTTGTGCAGTCTCTGCGCAGCCCAGGACTTACTCAGCCGCTGCGATCACTTCAGCCTGTCCGGTCCCGGAATTGACGTCAGACACCCGCCCTGCAAACGCTTGGACACGCCTGCGATTTTCCAACCACTCCCAGAAAACGGTCAGTTGCCACCCACAAACACCTTCCTGTCACACTCCTTGCGATCACCCGTGCGAATGGATTCGTCGCACAAACCCATAGCTGAGTGGCGATCTGCCTTGTACCCGTGTGACGCACCTGCGCTTTGCGGTGCATACGCATGCGCAATTTAGACCAGATTGCCCGCTGTGCTAAAACGCAGCCTAGCGATCAGGTTTGAAGTAGACATATACACGGGAGACTTTGTGCAGTGGGCGTGGCAGGGGAGAGACATGGGAGTGTAAGAAACATTACCGATAAATCCCTTTCTCCGATTCCACAGGGGACACTGGAGTGCAGATACAATGGGGATATAGTAGGCAGTAACTGGGAGCTAGCACTTTAAATTTATAACCTTGTGACTAGCTCCTCCCCTACTATGTCCCCCCTCCAAGCCAGTCTAGGTAAAACTGTGCCCGAGGAGAGCTGGAAAAGACCAGCGTCAAAGTAGAGGAGGTTCGCTAAGCCAACTAAACAGGATAACACCCAGGAAACCTGGAAACATAGTGAGAGGTTAACATGAACAAAACGCGCAGTCACACAGTGACCTGCAACCCGATAAGTGAAGTAGGAGGAAACAGCGCTGGGTGGGCGTCCAGTGGCCCCTGTGGAATCGGAGAAAGGGATTTATCGGTAAGTACCAAAATCCTGATTTCTCCTTCATCCACTAGGGGACACTGGAGTGCAGATACAATGGGGACGTCCCAGAGCTCCCAAGACGGAAAGGTGAGCGCTGAAAGTCCTGCAAAACCGCTCGGCCAACCTGTGACACAGAGGCCGCAAAAAGGTAAAATCGGTAAAACGTGATAAATGTATGATGTTCCGATTAAGCGGCATCACAACATGAAGCATTCCTGGATACCCGTGGACGGCCACCCCCGAAGGTCCCCCAGAGCGCGTAGAGTGCACCGAAATGGAAAACGGAGGCTCTCGAGCAACCGCCAAATAAGACTGTCTAATGGACAGACGTATCCAACGGCTGCTCTGCCCCCGGCCATTTAGGATGGGAGCATCGTACGGAACAAAGAAGAAATCAGACTGTCGAATAGCCGAAGACCTCTGTGGAGAGAGTCGGCGAGCCCTGACAACATTCAAGGAGGGCCGAAAACACAAGTGTCAGAGTTATATGAAAAGCGGACATCACCCATAGAAGGAACGACAGGTGAGTATGAAGCTCAGCCATAACCTTATTCTAAAAAGAGGGGCTGCCGGTAGAGTACTCTCTGCAAGAGAGCCTGAACTTCCGGCAGCCAGGCTAATTTCCTTTGGAAGAAAACCGAAAGAGCAGAGACCTGAAATTCAGGTCAACCTAGTCGAAGCGCAGCCGAGCAAACCACCAGGAGAAAACCAAAGAAGGCGGCAAAATGAAAAACCGAAGGGAAAAACCCTCGTCACCCACACCAGGCCACATAAAGTTTCCAAAAGTGGCAACAGTGAGACGGGGAAACAGACTTTAGAAATCGGGGCTCAGTAGGTACGTATAACCGAACTAGGGAACTCCTTCCTTCTGAGAAGGTCTCGTGAACAGCCACGCCGTTAAACGAAACCTGTGTAAGACTGAACAAAGAAAAAGGACCCTGTTAAAGTAGACATTTCCGCAGATGGTAGGAGCCAAGTCTCTTCCACTGACATCAGGTGTAGGGTGGATCTTCAAGACGGGCGCGGACAAATTGGAGTCACCGGAAGGACTAGCGCGCATACTACCTTTATGTGTTGCAGAAAGTGAGGAAGAAACAGAAAAGGAGGAAAGATAGACTAACCAGAAGCTCCAAGGAGCCGCGAGAGCATCCTCGGCTACTGCCGCCAGAGCTCACGTCCGAGAGTAGTAAAGGGTTGAAGAGTCAGTCGGAATGCCATGAGGTCGATCAGAGTTCTCCGCCAACAGCGGACCAGCTGACAAAACTCCACTCCGGGGAATGTCCACTCACCCGGATGCCTGACCTGGAATGAAGATTGTCGTCCTCTGTTCAGAGGAGAAAGTAGGTGACCTCTCCCAGCGTCGTCACTTGGCTGAAGAGAGAGGGGAACTGGTCCCGAGGAAGGAAAAATCCTCTGATGGACAGAGCTGAGAACCATCCCTAAACACAGAAAACAGTACGAGGAGCATAAATGGGACCCGTGTCGAATCAGAAGATCCTGGATCCTCCGGATATTAAAAAGCAACCTAATCTGCAGAGTGGATTTCCAGCAGTGGATGGTCCAGTTAGGGAAAAAAGGTCACTCCCTGCCTATGAAGTAGTGCTATCCTGAGCCTTTCATGAACACGGTGGGAGCGGAAGAGAGCCCGAGCGGAAAGGTCTGACAGTGCAACTAAGTATCCTGTACCAAGAATCGGAGAAAAGCCCGAAGAGGAAGCCCAATGGAAACCAAGAAATAGCATCCCTGATGACTAAGGACGCCTAAACCCCCTTTTTTATTAAAACTAGCAATCACAGACTGAAAGGACGCTAAGTTCAGAATAGGCCTGGCCAAGCCATCTGGCTTCGGCACGGGGAAAGAACAAAGACCTGAGAAAATTGCCCCAATTCCAAGGATGTGCGGAAACAGGTAACCGCACCGGTCAGAAGCATCTGGAACGCCGCCTGCAGTACGAATCTCTTGTCGTCGTAAACCGGTAGACCCGTGGTGAGGGTTTCCTGAGGCGGTCGGACTTCAAAATCGAGTATGTAATCGCCCGTGATGCAAAACCTAACCCAAGCATACCCAGGCCTCCCAGAAAAACCACAGACATGCGCCCACCCTGGGATCTCCCAGGTGGGAGGGAGGTCTGACCTGCGGTGGATGTGTTGGAGGACCTATAATCAGACTGGTTTGAGGATGCTGAACCTCTGGCTTGGCCTCTTGCTCTGATATCCCTTGGTGACGGAGATACCGCCCCTGTCATGGACTCAAATGGAAAGGGCACGGAAAGACCGGTATAGATCCGTCTTGGAGCTGGAGCAGCAGTAGGGGAAAGAAAAGTGGACTTACCCCCCCAATGGCCTGAAATATCCAGGCAGGAAGATCCTTCCCGACCAGGCCCATAATGAACCCGCTGCTCTTAGGATTCAATATCCGCTCGTCACTGTCGCAGTCCCAAAGGTCGTTGGGTTAAGACAGCCCAAGCGGAAATGCAGGCTCCGAGTATACAGACGTCCTTGGAGACTTCAAAAGAATATAAAGCAGAAACGTGACTCAGATCTGCCCAAGGAATCAGGTGATCCTGATGCAAACCATCCGATAACCTAGAGGACAATTATTCCACAACCTACCTGCTCCAGACAAGGTAGAAGCCCTGCTGCCGCCTATTTCTCTTAGATGGCTCCTCAGCAAGGTTGCCCCAGGAAACGACAGCTTCTTGGACCGGCGATACATTGAGGGGTATACTGGAGAGGTCTGATATCATTTCCTGCTATCTGTGGGGAAAGGATAGGAAAACAAACCATGTTTGATACCTGAAATTGTGCATCCGGATGTCTCCAGGCCGCTGACCGGAACACATCCAGCTCATCCAAAACTGGACAAGTCGTTGTCATTTCTTCATTGGCGCCGAACTCCGAGGTACGTGAAGTGTCCGACTTCTTTACCTGCGGCACCAGATGAACTGCTGTACAATGCGCCTCGATATCCTGAGATACTGGTTCAGACTCCACCGAAAACAGACTTCATCAGTATCCTGGACATCTCTCGCCTCCTCCAAGAGAGGTTTCTCATCCGCAGAGTTATGTAACACTGAGGTTAGCAACCTCCTTTTAGAAACCTGGAGAGGAGAAATGACGGACGAGGTCTCTGGTAACGGTGACCTTACCTGCATAAGCCGAGCTGTTCAAACAGGAGCGTCCTGCAGCTGCGTTGAGGGCTGAGCAGATGGCTCCACCGCACAATCCACACTGTCCAGGTGATATGGACGAAAGGAGAAAAGGTGGGTTAAAGATGCGTAGCCCTATGTAATGTCTGTGTGGAGATGTGTCCTGTTTTACAGGACACATTCCAGTTGCGGCAGCCAGGGAGCCTGTGTCCCCTGCGGGACAACGTCTCTGACAGCGCTGGGACAGCTTGTCTGTCCCCAGCGCCTGTCAGTGTGTGGCGGCGGCGGGTGTCCGGTGCAGGGATTACCCTTTTCCCTGCACCGGACCAGAGGCTGCAGGGGCATTCAAATATTGGCGAATCACAGAGGGGCGCGGCGAGCCAATCGGCGCTCGCCGCGTCATAGGCCCCGCCCCCCGCGTCTGACGTCAGACGCCGGGCGGGAGCAGCGGAGGAAGGAGGCCGCGCCGAAGAGCGGGAGAGAAGCGGCCGGGACCCGGAGTGAGAAGACCGCGCGGGTGAGCGGAGGAGACGCCGCGAGGAGAAGAAGAAGACGGCCGTGGAAAAAGGAGCTCCGGTGGCCGCTGAAGAGGCCGGAAGACGTCGGGCTCCTGCAAGAAGATGTCCAGCAGCGGCTGGACGCGGAGGAGTGGAGGCGACGTCGCTGGCCAGGACGGGTCAGCGGCAGAAGAGGGCGCTGGAGATCCCTGGAGCAGGTGAGGCCCTCAGTGAGGCAACTTTCACCCCCTCCCTTTCCTCCCTCGACCACCAGGGACGGGCATTAGGCCCGGGGGCACAATTCAGGCACTAGGCCTGTTGCGCAGATAGGAGGTTGTGGGTCATCATCATAGTCGGTGGTTTGGGCGTTAGGCCCAAGCCACCTAAGCGGTGCAGTAGGCAGGCACTAGGCCCGGGGGCAATCCAGGCAATAGGCCTGTGGGGGCATTAGAGGGCATTAGGCCCTAGTGTACTTTGGCCGCTAGGGATATATAAAGGTGATGCTGGGTACTAGGCCCAGGTCACCCCACGAGTGACAAGTTAGGCGGGCGCTAGGCCCTTGGGTGAAATCAGGCCTCCGGCCTGTGTGCAGTCAGGGGGCGCTAGGCCCAGTGGATAAGTGTCCCCGAGGTGAATAAAGGTGGCACTGGGCACTAGGCCCAGGCCACCCTGAGGTGTTTAGGTAGGCAGGTCCGCTTGACCTGAGCCCTATAGAAGGAAGTGTACAGGAGGTGGGCAGGCTGTGTGGCGCCCACCCCCTTCCAGCGGCAGGTAGGGATTTAAAGGGACAGCACCGTGTGATCTTGTAATCCGATACTGTGATGTATGTTGTTACCGTGCAGTGCAAAGTGTCTGTTTGTCTTAAGTTTGTGCATAGTTGTGTTGCACCACTCACACGAGCTAGTTTGAGAGCTCTGTTTATGTAGCTAGTGTAGCGGACGCACACTAGGGTAGTTCTAGGCCCTGCACAGCTGTTTCTCTCTTTGCCTCCTTACAGGGACCTGTAAGTGGAGAAGATCGGAGTACAAGACGTAGGACGGTGAGTAACATCGGTCTGTGTGTTCCTTCTGTGTGTGTCCCTATCTGTCTCCCTTCCTTCAGGGCGAACGGTGAGCCTTGCACGCCGGTGCAAGGTAGAATTTCCACCTGGTGCGAGAGTGCCAATAGGTGAAATTCGGGCTCTGAGGCGGACGCCTGGGATGACCCTCACCTAGCCCGAAAGCACTATTTTTCTCGGGGTCGGAGGGCGTTTCGGTCCACAGTTAGGAGGACGGCACTCAGCAATCTCCTTCCTCCTAGGTCGTCGTGTCCGGATCCGACGGAAGATTTGCCAGGTCCGTTGCAGGTTCCGGTACCTGAAGGTGAGAGAGAGCGGCGCCTGGTGAGTACCGAAGCTACACCTGCACGGCAGCAGGCACCACCACACGCGCAGCCGCACCTCTTACATTTGCACTATAATGTGCAGTGACAGATACATTTCAAATAAACCTTCTGAAGCAGCGGAGACCTGAACCGTAAATATCAATTGTAGTGGGAAGTGGGTCTTGAACCCATGCTGGATACTGCTGGAAACTGCTAGGCAGTGGCTCTAACCACTTGGTTATTACAGCCACTGCTGCACTGCGGGACAGGAGTCTTAGCCGCTAGGCTATAGGAGCTTTAAAGTAGGTTTTTGTTGGGATCTCATTCCTGGTCCCTGTGTTCAGATGTCCCCGCTACTAGTGTACTTGTCTGATGCCACACACATTCCCCAAATTACAAGTGAAACAAAGGAATAATAAAGGGAAGGAAAACCCGTCTCGGAGGCTCCGATGGTCTCAGTGGTGCAAGTGGGCGGGTACGGGTGGGTACGGCGTACCCGTAAGAATTTAGCCGTGGGTACGCCGTACCCACACCGACGGGCCGCCGCTCCTCGCACCGCCGCTGATGTGAGGGAAGGAGAGCGCAGCCTGTGCCTCTCCTTCCCCTCAGTCTCCGGCGGCTGTCATAGTTTAATTCAGCGCCGATCCGTGAGCCAATCAGAGCTTGCGGTGCGAGCTCTGATTGGCTCATGGATCGGCGCTGAATTAAACTGTGAGACACCCGCCGGAGACTGAGGGGAAGGAGAGGCACAGGCTGCGCTCTCCTTCCCTCACACAGGACGGCAGCGGCCAGCGGCAGCGGTGAGCAGGGAAGGGGGGGGGGGGGGAGGCATGTTATACCTGGCACTGGGGGATATCTGGCACTGGGGGGGCATTTCTATCTGGCACTGGGGGATATCTGGCACTGGGGGGGCATTTCTATCTGGCACTGGGGGATATCTGGCACTGGGGGGCATATATACCTGGCACTGGGGGGCATATATACCTGGCACTGGGGGATATCTGGCACTGGGGGGCATATATACCTGGCACTGGGGGATATCTGGCACTGGGGGGCATATATACCTGGCACTGGGGGATATCTGGCACTGGGGGGCATATATACCTGGCACTGGGGGATATCTGGCACTGGGAGGCATATATACCTGGCACTGGGGGATATCTGGCACTGGGGGGCATATATACCTGGCACTGGGGGGCATATATACCTGGCACTGGGGGATATCTGGCACTGGGGGGCATATATACCTGGCACTGGGGGATATCTGGCACAGGGGGGCATGTATACCTGGCACTGGGGGATATCTGGCACTGGGGGGGGCATGTATACCTGGCACTGGGGGATATCTGGCACTGGGGGATATCTGGCACAGGGGGGCATGTATACCTGGCACTGGGGGATATCTGGCACTGGGGGGGCATGTATACCTGGCACTGGGGGATATCTGGCACTGGGGGGGCATTTCTATCTGGCACTGGGGGATATCTGGCACTGGGGGGCATATATACCTGGCACTGGGGGGCATATATACCTGGCACTGGGGGATATCTGGCACTGGGGGGCATATATACCTGGCACTGGGGGATATCTGGCATTGGGAGGCATATATACCTGGCACTGGGGGATATCTGGCACTGGGGGGCATATATACCTGGCACTGGGGGGCATATATACCTGGCACTGGGGGATATCTGGCACTGGGGGGCATATATACCTGGCACTGGGGGATATCTGGCACAGGGGGGCATGTATACCTGGCACTGGGGGATATCTGGCACTGGGGGGGGGCATGTATACCTGGCACTGGGGGATATCTGGCACTGGGGGATATCTGGCACAGGGGGGCATGTATACCTGGCACTGGGGGATATCTGGCACTGGGGGGGCATGTATACCTGGCACTGGGGGATATCTGGCACTGGGGGCATATCTGGCACTGTAGGGGCATTTCTGTATCTGGCACGGGGGGCAATGTATATCTGACACAGTGGGGGCATTTGTGTATCTGGCACTGTGGGGCAATGTGTATCTGGCACTGTGGGGCAATGTATATCTGGCACTGTGGGGCAACGTGTATCTGACACTGCGAGGCAACGTATATCTGGCACTCTGGGGGCATTTCTGTATCTGGCACTGTGGGGCAATGTGTATCTGGCACTGTTAGTCAATGTGTATCTGGCACTGTGGGGCAATGTATATCTGTCACTGTGGGGCAATGTGTATCTGACACTGCGAGGCAATGTATATCTGGCACTCTGGGGGCATTTGTGTATCTGGCACTGTGGGGCAATGTGTATCTGGCACTGTGGGGCAATGTATATCTGGCACTGTGGGGCAATGTATATCTGGCACTGTGGGGCAACGTGTATCTGACACTGCGAGGCAATGTATATCTGGCACTCTGGGGGCATTTCTGTATCTGGCACTGTGGGGCAATGTGTATCTGGCACTGTGGGGCAATGTATATCTGGCACTGTGGGGCAATGTGTATCTGGCACTGTGGGGCAATGTATATCTGTCACTGTGGGGCAATGTGTATCTGGCACTGTGGGGCAATGTATATCTGGCACTGTGGGGCAACGTGTATCTGGCACTATTGGGGTCATACGTGTATCTGCCCCTCCCCCATATGTGTATCACGCCCCCATTTCCATTGGCCACGCCCCATGTGGCATTTGGCCACACCCATTTTTTTGCGCGCGCGCGCCTTTGGCGCGCGCACACAGTACCCGTAAGACATTTTTTCTACTTGCACCACTGGATGGTCTCCCAAAATGGCAGTCAGCCAGTGATAATAAAGGCCGGGGGGAAATGTTATGTGGCAAGGCGGAGCTATGTGTAAATATGAAGCCAGGTCTGTACCTGGATGTGGCAGAGGTTTCCCCTGCAGGGAGGAAATGGCCGCCAGAGTGAAATTCCTCTGGGCTATGAGTTAAAATCCATACCCTCCAACTGTACCTTTTTGGCCGGTACAGTACCGTTTTTTTAAGGTCTGTACCGGCCAAAAAGGGCTTTGTACCGATTTTTTACTTACTGCTTCTCCATTGAAAGTATAGGAAAGGGGGCGTGGCCACGCCCCCTTTACCCGCGGCCACGCCCCCTTTCCTTATTTGTACCGGTTTTTAAGTGTAAAATGTTGGAGGGTATGAAAATCTATATAGTGGATAACTGGATTAGTGCTGAGCCACTCTGCCTCATAGTATCTGACTGCATAGTGTATACTACATGCTCACCAGCACCACCTGTCTGCGCTGCCGCACAGCAGAAAACACGTGCCCCGCATTAGTTACACTGAGTATAAAGTGGGATCTGAACCAATGGGCTACAAGTCAATAGACCACTACACTATAACAGCAGCTACTTCACCCAGCAAATGTAGCAGTGAGCGCCCAGCAATGTGTGCGGCCGGGGAGCGGAGAGCGCTGAGCCCGCTGTGCAGAGCGGGAGTTAGCTCCACCCCCCCGGTTATGGCTTTATTTAAAATTTACCTTCACCGAAGCGGGAAGCGCCCTGTACCCCCGCTGGTCATGCGAGTCACAGCCGGGGAGCAGGGAGCGCTGAGCCCGCTATACAGAGCGGGACTTAGCTCCGCCCCCTCCATAAAATGCGCCAAATGTAAAAATTGCTTTGCGCTCCAGCGGGATCCCTGTGCCAGCTCTGTGAGCCGCGCTGAGCGGGAATCCGTGCGGGGGGAGCGGGGAGGTGAGCCACAGCCGCCAGAGAGCTGGGGGAGCGGAGGGGGGGCCGCACCAATTTACAGACAATGCACCATACAATGAAGCACTCAGTACATTACAGCCCCAGAGAGCCCTTCTGGAGTGGGTTGTAGAACAATAAAAAAGTGCATTGCTCTAAAAACATAAATAGCCACCACAAATAAAGTACAGCTTACTCACCACTGCTGCTGTTCTTGGTGGAGCAGCACCGACACGCGCCGCACGCAGCAGTGTCCGGCCGCATATACTTACCGCTGCCAAGCTGGCGGAATCTTCTGCTGACGGAGCGGCCCCAACACGCGCCGCACGCAGCGGTGTCCGGCCAGCTCCATGTCTCCTTCAGCCGGGGCCCATCCTGAGGCACACGCAGCTGCGATGGGACCCTGCCGGCAGCTCCCGCGGTGCAGACTGGCAGTGGCAGAGCTGCCAGTCTGTGAGTGTAAGAAAAAGAAAACTAATAATAAAAAAAATTCTTCAGAGAAGACCCAAGTGACCAGATCCCTTGGGCACTAAAATAAGACTGGCTTGGAGGGGGGACATAGTAGGGGAGGAGCTAGTCACAGTGTTTGCGTGTTAAAGTGCCAGCTCCCAGTTACTGCCTACTATATCCCCATTGTATCTGCACTCCAGTGGCCCCTAGTGGATGAAGGAGAAAATAAGATTTTACTTACCGATAAATCTATTTCTCATAGTCCGTAGTGGATGCTGGGGACTCCGTCAGGACCATGGGGAATAGCGGCTCCGCAGGAGACCGGGCACAAAAGCAAGCTTTTAGGATCACATGGTGTGTACTGGCTCCTCCCCCCATGACCCTCCTCCAAGCCTCAGCTAGGTACTGTGCCCGGACGAGCGTACACAATAAGGAAGGATCTTGAATCCCGGGTAAGACTCATACCAGCCACACCAATCACACCGTACAACTTGTGATTTGAACCCAGTTAACAGTATGATAACAATGAAGTAGCCTCTAAAAAAGATGGCTCACAACAATAATAACCCGATTTTTTTGTAACAATAACTATGTACAAGTAATGCAGACAATCCGCACTTGGGATGGGCGCCCAGCATCCACTACGGACTATGAGAAATAGATTTATCGGTTAGTAAAATCTTATTTTCTCTAACGTCCTAGTGGATGCTGGGGACTCCGTCAGGACCATGGGGATTATACCAAAGCTCCCAAACGGGCGGGAGAGTGCGGATGACTCTGCAGCACCGAATGAGAGAACTCCAGGTCCTCCTCAGCCAGGGTATCAAATTTGTAGAATTTAGCAAACGTGTTCTCCCCTGACCAAGTAGCTGCTCGGCAAAGTTGTAAAGCCGAGACCCCTCGGGCAGCCGCCCAAGATGAGCCCACCTTCCTTGTGGAATGGGCATTTACATATTTTGGCTGTGGCAGGCCTGCCACAGAATGTGCAAGCTGAATTGTACTACAAATCCAACGAGCAATAGTCTGCTTAGAAGCAGGAGCACCCAGCTTTTTGGGTGCCTACAATATAAACAGCAAGTCAGACGTTCTGACTCCAGCCGTCCTGGAATTATATATATATATATATATATATATATATATATATATATATATATTTTCAGGGCCCTGACAACGTCTAGCAACTTGGAGTCCTCCAAGTCCCTAGTAGCCGCAGGCACCACAATAGGTTGTTTCAGGTGAAACGCTGACACCACCTTAGGAAGAAACTGGGGACGAGTCCGCAGTTCTGCCCTGTCCGAATGGAAAATCAAATATGGGCTTTTGTAAGACAAAGCCGCCAATTTTGACAATCGCCTGGCCGAGGCCAGGGCCAACAGCATGGTCACTTTCCATGTGAGATATTTCAAATCCACAGATTTGAGTGGTTCAAACCAATATGATTTGAGGAATCCCAACACTACGTTGAGATCCCACGGTGCCACTGGAGGCACACAAGGGCTGTATATGCAATACTCCCTTGACAAACGTCTGGACTTCAGGAACTGAAGCCAATTCTTTTTGGAAGAAAATCTATAGGGCCGAAACTTGAACCTTAATGGACCCCAATTTGAGGCTCATAGACACTCCTGTTTGCAGGAAGTGCAGAAATCGACCTAGTTGAAATTTTTTCGTGGGGCCTTCCTGGCCTCACCCACGCAACATATTTTTACCACATGTGGTGATAACGTTGTGCGGTCACCTCCTTCCTGGCTTTGACCAGGGTAGGTATGACCTCTTCCGGAATGCCTTTTCCCTTAGGATCCGGCGTTCAAACCGCCATGCCGTCAAACGCAGTCGCGGTAAGTCTTGGAACAGACAAGGTCCCTGCTGGAGCAGGTCCTTTCTTAAAGGCCGATGCCACGGTTCCTCTTGGAACAGACATGGTACTTGCTGAAAGCAAATCCCTTCTTAGCTCCCGAGGCCATTAGTCCTCTGTGAGCATCTCTTGAAGTTCCGGTTACCAAGTCCCTCTTGGCCAATCCGGAGCCACGAGTATAGTTCTTACTCCTCTATGTCTTTTAATTCTCAATACCTTGGTTATGAGAAGCAGAGGAGGGGACACATACACCGACTGTTACACCCACGGTGTTACCAGGACGTCCACAGCTATCGCCTGAAGGTCTCGTGACCTGGCGCAATACCTGTCCCATTTTTTGTTCGGGCGGGACGCCATCATGTCCACCTTTGGTCTTTCCCAACGGTTCCCAATCATGCGGAAAACTTCCCGATGAAGTTCCCACTCTCCCGGGTGGAGGTCGTGCCTGCTGAGGAAGTCTGCTTCCCAGTCGTCCACTCCCGGAATGAACACTGCTGACAGTGCTATCACATGATTTTCCGCCTAGCGAAAAATCCTTGCAGTTTTGCCACTGCCCTCCTGCTTCTTGTGCCGCCCTTTCTGTTTACGTGGGCGACTGCCGTGATGTTATCCCACTGGATCAATACCGGCTGACCTTGAAGCAGAGGTCTTGCTAAGCTTAGAGCATTATAAATTTGCTCTTAGCTCCAGTATATTTATGTGGAGAGAATTCTCCAGACTTGATCACACTCCTTGTGTGACTGCTCCCCAGCCTCTCAGGCTGGCCTCCGTGGTCACGAGCATCCAATCCTGAATGCCGAATCTGCGGCCCTCTAGAAGATGAGCACTCTGTAATCACCACAGGAGAGACACCCTTGTCCTTGGATATAGGGTTATCCGCTGATGCATCTGAAGATGCGATCCGGACCATTTGTCCAGCAGATCCCACTGAAGAGTTCTTGCGTGAAATCTGCCGAATGGAAGCGCTTCGTAATAAGCCACCATTTTTTACCAGGACTCTTGTGCAATGATGCACTGACACTTTTCCTGGTTTTAGGAGGATCCCGATTAGCTCGGATAACTCCCTGGCTTTCTCCTCTGGGAGAAACACCTTTTCCTGGACTGTGTCCAAAATCATCCCTAGGACCAGCAGACGTGTCGTCGGAACAACTGCGGTTTTGGAATATTTAGAATCCACCCGTGCTGTCGTAGAACTACTTGAGATAGTGCTACTCCGACCTCCAACTGTTCTCTGGACCTTGTTCTTATCAGGAGGTCGTCCATTTTCTTTGAAGACGAATCCTCCTTTCGGTCATTACCTTGGTAAGGACCCCGGGGTGCCTTGGACAATCCAACGGCATCGTCTTGAAACTGATAGTGACAGTTCTGTACCACGAACTTGAGGTACCCTTGGTGAGAAAAGGCAAATTTTGGGACATGGAGGTAAGCATCCCTGATGTCCCGGGACACCATATAGTCCCCTTGTTCTTTGCTATCACTGCTCTGAGTGACTCTATCTGGATTTGAATCCTTGTAAGTGTTCAAATTTTTCAGATTTAGAATAGGTCTCACCTAGCCTTCAGTACCACCATATAGTATGGAGTAATACCCCTTTCCTTGTTGTCGGAGGGGTAATTTTATTATCACCTGCTGGGAATACAGCTTGTGAATTGTTTTCAATACTGCCTCCCTGTCGGAGGGAGACATTGGTACAGCAGACTACAGGAACCTGCGAGGGGGGAAACCTCTCGACATTCCAATCTGTACCCCTTGGATACTACTTGTAGGATCCAGGGGTCCTGTACGGTCCCAGCGTCATGCTGAGAACTTGGTAGAAGCGGTGGAGGGCTTCTGTTCCTGGGAATGGGCTGCCTGCTGCAGTCTTCTTCCCTTTCCTCTATCCCTGGGCAGATATGACTCTTATAGGGACGAAAGGACTGAGGCTGAAAAGACGGTGTCTTTTTCTGCAGAGATGTGACTTAGGGTAAAAAACGGTGGATTTTGCAGCAGTTGCCCTGGCCACCAGGTCCCATGGACCGACCCCAAATAACTCCTCCCCTTTATACGGCCATACATCTTTGTGCCGTTTGGAATCTGCATCACCTGACCACTGTCGTGTCCATAAACATCTTCTTGCAGATATGGACATCGCATTTACTCTTGATGCCAGAGTGCAAATATCCCTCTGCGCATCTCGCATATATAGAAATGCATCCTTTAAATGCTCTATAGTCAATAAAATACTGTCCCTGTCAAAGGTATCAATATTTTTAGTCAGGGAATCCGACCAAGCCACCTCAGCTCTGCACATCCAGGCTGAGGCGATCGCTGGTCGCAGTATAACACCAGCATGTGTGTGTATACTTTTTAGGATATTTTTCAGCCTCCTATCAGCTGGCTCCTTAAGTACGGCCCTATCCGTAGATGGTACCGCCACTTGTTCTGATAAGCGTGTGAGCGCCTTATCCACCCTGAGGGGTGTTTCCCACCGCGCCTTAACTTCTGGCGGGAAAGGGTATACCGCCAATAATTTTCTATCGGGGGAAACCCACGCATCATCACACACTTCATTTAATTTATCTGATTCAGGAAAAACTACAGGTAGTTTTTTCACCTCACACATAATACCCTTTTTTGTGGTACTTGGAGTATCAGAAATATGTAACACCTCCTTCATTGCCCTTAACGTGTGGCCCTAAAAGAAAATACGTTTGTTTCTTCACCGTCGACACTGAAATCAGTGTCCGTGTCTGGGTCTGTGTCGACCGACTGAGGTAAATGGGCATTTTACAGCCCCTGACGGTGTTTGAGACGCCTGGACAGATACTAATTTGTTCGCCGGCCCTCTCATGTCGTCAACCGGCTTGCAGCGTGTTGACATTGTCACGTAATTTCCATAAATAAGCCATCCATTCCGGTGTCGACTCCCTAGAGAGTGACATCACCATTACAGGCAATTTGCTCCGCCTCCTCACCAATATTTTCCTCATACATGTCGACACACACGTACCGACATACAGCACACACATAGGGGATGCTCTGATAGAGGACAGGACCCACTAGCCCTTTGGGGAGACAGAGGGAGAGTTTGCCAGCACACACCAAAAGCGCTATAAATGTATATAAACAACCCTAGAAGGTGTTGTTTACTATATATGCGCTCTTAATATATAAATATCGCCAATTTATGCCCCCCTTCTCTTTGTTACCCTGTTTCTGTAGTGCAGTGCAGGGGAGAGTCCTGGGAGCCTTCCTCACCAGCGGAGCTGAGCAGGAAAATGGCGCTGAGTGCTGAGGAGAATAAGCTCCGCCCCTTTTCCGGCGGGCTTCTTCTCCCGGTTTTTAATAAACTGGCCTGGGTTAAAATACATACATATAGCCTTAATGGCTATATGTGATGTATTTATTTTGCCACTAAAGGTAATTATATTGCTGCCCAGGGCGCCCCCAGCAGCGCCCTGCACCCTCCGTGACTGAGTCAGTGAGCCGTGTGACAACAATGGCGCACAGCTGCAGTGCTGTGCGCTACCTTCATGAAGACTGTGGAGTCTTCTGCCGCCTGTTTTCCGGACCTCCGTTCTGCCGTCTCTTCAGCGTCTGTAAGGGGGATCGGCGGCGCGGCTCCGGGACGAACCCCAGGCTGACCTGTGTTCCGACTCCCTCTGGAGCTAAGTGTCCAGTAGCCTAAGACTCCAATCCATCCTGCACGCAGGTGAGTTGGAAATCTCTCCCCTAAGTCCCTCGATGCAGTGATCCTGTTGCCAGCAGGAATCACTGAGATTGAAACCTAAAAAAAAACTTTTCTAAACAGCTCTTTAGGAGAGCCACCTAGATTGCACCCTCTCGGACGGGCACAAAAACCTAACTGAGGCTTGGAGGAGGGTCATGGGGGGAGGAGCCAGTACACACCATGTGATCCTAAAAGCTTGCTTTTGTGCCCTGTCTCCTGCGGAGCCGCTATTCCCCATGGTCCTGACGGAGTCCCCAGCATCCACTAGGACGTTAGAGAAATACACGAGATTGTGCGCAGTGAGAGTTGTATAGTGGGAGGAGCAGGGTCCCTTGGGGGACCAAAAAGGGGTCCGGCCACTACAAAGTGGGTCGGGCGAGCAAGATATGCCTATATACTAGATCTGCAACCAACGTAAATGAATGAACAACTATAATTCTAATTTACCATCCTCATCCCGTAGTGAAGCGCGGGTATTCCGCTAGTGATGTTATATACGCAGATGTCATCCACCTGAATAGCACTGATCTCTGCCATGTATCTATCACAGCTTGATGTATTGTATGAGGATAGTCTGTGTAACAATCCCATGATTAGCGCAGGAGATATCGTGTTGGGCCAATCAGGAGCAGGATCCATACGGAGATGTGCTCACACCATGTTGTGACAGGATTATCATGGGTGATAGTAATAAGCTTCTCAATGTGTGTACTTACCTCTACAGTCAATGTCCTGGCAGTAATTACCTTCCGGGGTGCAAATGCTAGATGGAAAAACAAAGGACATGAGTGAGAAATAGACGGGGGTCACGGGGAGCGCAGGCGGCGCGGGAACATAATACGTCCATCTCTGTCACGTCACCCGCCTAGTGTCATAGACTGCAATGGGATCTGACCTGGGCAGACGATCAATGCCAACTAGAGGCGACAGTAATGTGACAATTCCCGCACAGGACCTGGGTGTCAGCGCCACGGGCGGAGAATGCGCATAAAGCTCTGTGGCTGGAGCTAATGGGAGCCCCGGCATAGACGTTCTCCAGCAATGCACGTATGGGGTCGGTATCGGGATCCAGACGTCTGGAATGCAGTGGTCAGACTCAGAATACCGACAGTGGCATGCCGACACACAGGATCCCGACACCTACTAAGTAAGTATGCTAACCCTAATCTCCTGTCCCCCTAACCTGCAGCCTGACCCTAACACCCACCGTCCCCCAGCAGCCTGACCCTAACACCCCCCCCGCAGCCTGACCCTAACACCCCCCCCCCGCAGCCTGACCCTAACACCCCCCATCCCCCCGCAGCCTAACCCTAGCCCTCCCAACAGCCTGACTCTAACACCCCCCCCGCAGCCTGACTCTAACATCCCCCCGCAGCCTGACCCTAACACCCCCCGTCCCCCCGCAGCCTAACCCTAGCCCCTCCCAGCAGCCTGACTCTAACACCCCCCCAGCAGCCTGACCCTAACACCCCCCCCCCGCAGCCTGACCCTAACACCCCCCGTCCCCCGCAGCCTAACCCTAGCCCCCCCCGCAGCCTGACTCTAACACCCCCCAGCTGCCTGACCCTAACACCCCCCGCAGCCTGTCCCTAACACCCCCCGTCCCCCCGCAGCCTAACCCTAGCCCCTCCCAGCAGCCTGACTCTAACACCCCCCCCCCGCAGCTTGACTCTAACACCCCCCCGCAGCCTGACCCTAACACCCCCCGTCCCCCCACAGCCTAACCCTAGCCCCTCCCAGCAGCCTGACTCTATCACCCCCCCCCCCCGCAGCCTGACTCTAACACCCCCCCCGCAGCCTGTCCCTAACACCCCCCGTCACCCCGCAGCCTAACCCTAGCCCCTCCCAGCAGCCTGACTCTAACACCCCCCTCCCCCCCCCCCCGGCAGCTTGACTCTAAACCCCCCCCCCCGCAGCCTAACCCTAACACCCCCCCCGCAGCCTGTCCCTAACACCCCCCGTCCCCCCGAAGCCTAACCCTAGCCCCTCCCAGCAGCCTGACTCTAACACCCCCCCCGCTGCCTGACTCTAACACCCCCCCGCAGCCTGACTCTAACACCCCCCCCGCAGCCTGACCCTAACACCCCCCGCAGCCTGTCCCTAACACCCCCCGTCCCCCCGCAGCCTAACCCTAGCCCCTCCCAGCAGCCTGACTCTAACACCCCCCCGCAGCCTGACTCTAACACCCCCCCCGCAGCCTGACTCTAACACCCCCCCAGCTGCCTGACCCTAACACCCCCCGCAGCCTGTCCCTAACACCCCCCGTCACCCCGCAGCCTAACCCTAGCCCCTCCCAGCAGCCTGACTCTAACACCCCCCCCCCCCCCCCCGGCAGCTTGACTCTAACACCCCCCCCCGCAGCCTGACTCTAACCCCCCCCCCCCCCCGCAGCCTGTCCCTAACACCCCCCGTCCCCCCGAAGCCTAACCCTAGCCCCTCCCAGCAGCCTGACTCTAACACCCCCCCGCTGCCTGACTCTAACACCCCCCCCCGCAGCCTGACTCTAACACCCCCCCCCGCAGCCTGACTCTAACCCCCCCCCCCCCCCCGCAGCCTGACGCTAACCTCCCCAGCTGGTGCCTGAACCTGACCCCCCTTTACGTCCAGGATGACAACAGTCGGGATTCCCGCGTCAGCATTGTGATCGATGTCGTAATCCCGTCATTGGTATTCACTGCAGTGTCGGTATTCCAACATCTGTATTCCGACTGCTGGCATCCCGAACGCCGATATGGTGACCACATCCCATACCGGCAAGAACAGAACTCGTATTGGAAAAGAGTTGCGGCTGCTACATTGTAGCACTTCACGTACAGATTCAGAGACTCAGTCGTACTCATACTGCGCCACCTGCCGACCCCAGACTGCCTCATCTGCCGACCCCACCGACCCCAGACTGCCCCATCTGCCGACCCCAGACTATACCGACCTTCTTCCTCTTTGGGTTATTGCAGCTGATCCCAGCACCGGGGCTGAGTGGTTCTCCGGGGCGGGTGGGTACTCTTGTGTTACGGGGGAGCACCTGAGATAACGAGCGTTGCTGATCACGCTGAGGCGGAGCGGGGACCATACATACTGTGTAACATTGTAACATGTGGGTCGCTCCTGATCATCAGCGGAACATACTGTATGACGAGTCTGGGCCACTGAGGCCACATTTCCTTAGGAGAAGGCATTCACACTCCGCCCGCTATCTTACTATTAATGTCCAGCGCAGTAGCGCTGAGGTTAGTAATCCCCGCAGGTGGCCAGATTCCAGCTCTGGGCCTGAGTCACATGTGACGCATCTTTGCAAACAGCGCTGGATCAACATTGTGACCATTAGTTGCAGCATCAGAACGTCCACATGGTCCCAGAGAGGAACATGACAAAACTGCTGTGTCCCATATAATGATGAAGGGGCACCAAGCGCTTTACACCACCGTGATCGAGGTGTCACTGCCAAATACAATGTGAATCCACATCCTCCTTTATTTATAGCAAACATTTCAAAATACTGCCGTACCTGGGACTCAAACCCATCACCTCTTACACTGCCGTCAGACACCTCACTCATGGAGCTATTTGCTCCTGCATAGGAAGCACGTGGATTCTAACTCTATAACTGATATAAACAGGCAGATCTATGTAGTGTGCAGTCGCACAGCCAATCCCTGCAGTCGCGCATCCAATCCCTGCAGCCGTGCATCCAATCCCTGCAGCCGCACAGCCAATCCCTGCAGCCGCGCATCCAATCCCTGCAGCCGTGCATCCAATCCCTGCAGCCGCACATCCAATCCCTGCAGCCGCAGATCCAATCCCTGCAGCCGCGCATCCAATCCCTGTAGCCGCGCATCCAATCTCTGCAGCCGTGCATCCAATCCCTGCAGCCGTGCATCCAATCCCTGCAGCCGCGCATCCAATCCCTGCAGCCGCACATCCAATCCCTGCAGCCCGACATCTAATCCCTGCAGCTGCACATCCAATCCCTGCAGCCGCACATCCAATCCCTGCAGCCAAACATCCAATCCCTGCAGCCGCGCATCCAATCCCTGCAGCCGTGCATCCAATCCCTGCAGCCGCACATCCAATCCCTGCAGCCGCACATCCAATCCCTGCAGCCGCACATCCAATCCCTGCAGTCGCACAGCCAATCCCTGCAGTCGCACAGCCAATCCCTGCAGCCGCACATCCAATCCCTGCAGCCGCACATCCAATCCCTGCAGCCCGACATCCAATCCCTGCAGCCCGCATCCAATCCCTGCAGCGCATCCAATCCCTGCAGCCGCGCATCCAATCCGTGCAGCCGCGCATCCAATCCCTGCAGCCCGACATCCAATCCCTGCAGCCCGACATCCAATCCATCAAATCCCTGCAGCCGCACATCCACACATCCAATTCCTGCAGCCGCACATCCAATCCCTGCAGTCGTGCATCCAATTCCTGCAGCCCCACATCCAATCCCTGTAGCCCCACATCCAATCCCTGCAGCCGCACATCCAACCCCTGCAGCCGCGCATCCAATCCCTGCAGCCGCACATCCAATCCCTGCAGCCCGACATCCAATCCCTGCAGCCCGACATCCAATCCCTGCAGCTGCACATCCAATCCCTGCAGCCCGACATCCAATCCCTGCAGCTGCACATCCAATCCATCCAATCCCTGCAGCCGCGCATCCAATCCCTGCAGCCGCGCATCCAATCCCTGCAGCCGTGCATCCAATCCCTGCAGCCGCACATCCAATCCCTGCAGCCGCACATCCAATCCCTGCAGCCCCACATCCAATCCCTGCAGCCCGACATCCAATCCCTGCAGCTGCACATCCAATCCCTGCAGCCCGACATCCAATCCCTGCAGCTGCACATCCAATCCATCCAGTCCCTGCAGCCACACATCCACATATCCAATCCCTGCAGCTGCACATCCAGTCCCTGCAGCCGCACATCCAACCCCTGCAGCCGCACATCCAATCCCTGCAGCCGCACATCCAATCCCTGCAGCCGCACATCCAGTCCCTGCAGCCGCACATCCAGTCCCTGCAGCCGCACATCCAACCCCTGCAGCTGCACATCCAATCCCTGCAGCCGCACATCCAATCCCTGCAGCCGCACATCCAGTCCCTGCAGCCGCACATCCAATCCCTGCAGCTGCACATCCAATCCCTGCAGCCGCACATCCAATCCCCGCAGCCGCACATCCAGTCCCTGCAGCCGCACATCCAATCCCTGCAGCCGCACATCCAATCCCTGCAGCCGCACATCCAGTCCCTGCAGCCGCACATCCAACCCCTGCAGCCGCACATCCAACCCCTGCAGCTGCACATCCAATCCCTGCAGCCGCACATCCAATCCCTGCAGCCGCACATCCAGTCCCTGCAGCCGCACATCCAACCCCTGCAGCCGCACATCCAATCCCTGCAGCTGCACATCCAATCCCTGCAGCCGCACATCCAGTCCCTGCAGCCGCACATCCAACCCCTGCAGCCGCACATCCAGTCCCTGCAGCCGCACATCCAGTCCCTGCAGCCGCACATCCAATCCCTGCAGCCACACATCCAATCCCTGCAGCCGCACATCCAATCCCTGCAGCTGCACATCCAATCCATCCAATCCCTGCAGCCACACATCCAATCCATCCAGTCCCTGCAGCCACACATCCACATATCCAATCCCTGCAGCTGCACATCCAGTCCCTGCAGCCGCACATCCAGTCCCTGCAGCCGCACATCCAATCCCTGCAGCCGCACATCCAGTCCCTGCAGCCGCACATCCAACCCCTGCAGCCGCACATCCAACCCCTGTAGCCGCACATCCAGTCCCTGCAGCCGCACATCCAACCCCTGCAGCCGCACATCCAATCCCTGCAGCTGCACATCCAATCCCTGCAGCCGCACATCCAGTCCCTGCAGCCGCACATCCAGTTCCTGCAGCCGCACATCCAATCCCTGCAGCCACACATCCAATCCCTGCAGCCGCACATCCAATCCCTGCAGCCGCACATCCAGTCCCTGCAGCCGCACATCCAGTCCCTGCAGCCGCACATCCAATCCCTGCAGCCACACATCCACATATCCAATCCCTGCAGCTGCACATCCAGTCCTTGCAGCCGCACATCCAACCCCTGCAGCCGCACATCCAGTCCCTGCAGACGCACATCCAGTCCCTGCAGCCGCACATCAAGTCCTTGCAGCCGCACATCAAGTCCTTGCAGCCGCACATCCAATCCCTGCAGCCGCACATCCAATCCCTGCAGCTGCACATCCAACCCCTGCAGCCGCACATCCAGTCCCTGCAGCCGCACATCCAGTCCCTGCAGCCGCACATCCAGTCCCTGCAGCCGCACATCCAGTCCCTGCAGCCGCACATCCAACCTCTGCAGCCGCACATCCAATCCCTGCAGCCGCACATCCAATCCCTGCAGCCACACATCCAATCCCTGCAGCCGCACATCCAGTCCCTGCAGCCGCACATCCAGTCCCTGCAGCCGCACATCCAGTCCCTGCAGCCGCACATCCAATCCCTGCAGCCGCACATCCAATCCATCCAATCCCTGCAGCCGCACATCCAATCCATCCAATCCCTGCAGCCGCACATCCAATCCCTATCCCTGCAGCTGCACATCCAATCCCTGCAGCCACACATCCAATCCCTGCAGCCGCACATCCAGTCCCTGCAGCCGCACATCCAGTCCCTGCAGCCGCACATCCAGTCCCTGCAGCCGCACATCCAGTCCCTGCAGCCGCACATCCAGTCCCTGCAGCCGCACATCCAATCCATCCAATCCCTGCAGCCGCACATCCAATCCATCCAATCCCTGCAGCCGCACATCCAATCCATCCAGTCCCTGCAGCCGCACATCCAATCCCCGCAGCCGCACATCCAATTCCTATCCCTGCAGCCGCACATCCTATCCCTATCCCTGCAGCCGCACATCCAATTCCTATCCCTGCAGCCGCACATCCTATCCCTATCCCTGCAGCCGCACATCCAATCCCTGCAGCCGCGCATCCAATCCCTGCAGCTGCGCATCCAATCCCTGCAGCCGCACATCCAATCCCTGCAGCCGCACATCCAATCCCTGAAGCTGCACACTACACACAGTAGATCCGCCCACGAGTAAGGTGCCTGACTGCAATGTAAGAGTGTTTGAGTCCCGAGTATGAAAGTATTTTGAAGTGTGTGCCATAAATAAAGGAGGATGTGACTGAGCGTGCTCAGGGAAGGAGGGGGGAGGGGCGGGCAGGAGATGACGATCAAAGAGGAAATTGACAGATGCTGCCAAACAGCGGCCCCTGCCTTTCTGCACTCTGCGTCCTGGCACATATGGCACCACCCTAGTTACGGCCCTGTGGGCACCGGTAGACATCTGTCCTTGTATCGGGACATTCTGTGAGCCCTAATCCCAGTATTATAGGGAATAAGATACGAACCACTGCTGGCACTCTCCCACCAGCCAGACATCTCCAACGTGTCTTTCAGAGCCATTGTGTGGGCACAACTCTGGGCATATATCCAGGTAACATGGGCGAGCCTGCCTCTCAGGTGCCTGACACGATTTCCTCTCTGACCCGGATGTAGATGATCTGTGAAGACAGTAAGAAGTTAGTCATGTCCATGGCGGCGCCAGCTCCCATGATGAAATCTGTGCGGTGACAGCGTCCGTCAGGATTCAGCTCCTGTTCCTCAGGCCCAACCTGTGGGCAATCGCTACTCCCCGGCCTCCCTCACCTGAAACGTGTCTGGTGACCACTTCCACAGCTGACGGAGCACTGAGACCACGTTGACCACTGGCTCCACATACAGTCCACGCTCTGGCAGGTGTCGTTGGTGCAGAGGAGGTGGCCATCGGAGCAGGTGCAGTTGTTGCAGTCTTCCTGGAGGGAGCTGTGGGGAGTCCAGCTCTGCCCGTAGCGGTCTGTACACTCACACTGAGCGACGGGCACACAGACCCCATCCTGCTCCAGTGACCCTGAGGACGACACGGGCAGCGTAAGCCTCAGGCCTGTACTGTGACACACTGGGACAACTTCCAGAGGGGTGATACCTACCTTCTGGGCACCGACACCCGGGGGCACAACCCTCTACATCCAGGCACACAATTCCCTGCTGAAAGTCCGAGCAATGCCGGGGGCAGCGATTGGCACACGCCACCTGCTCCATCCCAGTGGGACAGCCCTCAGCTACATAGAGAGAGGGGTAGAATAATGATAAGAGACAGCTGCGTACACGGAAGAGGGTAAAGGCTGATACATTCCATAGATTTCTCATTATCACGGGGGAGGTGGCCTCTGGGACTGTGATGGCTGCAAAGCACAATGGGGGTCATTCAGACCTGATCGCACGCTAGTTTTTTTTGCTGCGCTGCGATCAGGTCATAACTGCGCATGCACGGGTACAAAGCGGATCGTTGCTGAGCGATGGATTGTACGAAGAATCCATTCGCACAGCCGATCGCAAGGAAATTGACAGGAAGAGGGCGTTTGTGGGCGGCAACTGACCGTTTTCTGGGAGTGGTTGGAAAAACGTAGGCGTGTACAAGCGTTTGCAGGGCGGGTGTCTGACGTCAATTCCGGGACCGGACAGGCTGAAGTGATCGCAGCGGCTAAGAAAGTTCTGGGCAACTCAGAAACAAAACTTTTTTGTACCGCTCGGCTGCACATGCGATCGCACACTTGCACAGCAAATATACACTCCCCGGTGGGCGGCGACTATCTGATCGCAGCGCTGCAAAAAAACCTAGCGAGCGATCAGGTCTGAATTAAGCTCAATGTGCTAACTGGGTGCACCAGGGTGCAGGCTAGCCCGGTGTGATGTCAGCTGGCTGACACCCAGTATTTACATGTGTATGATGACATCATCACACACATGGGACTGCAGTGCATGTTGCTGTGACCACATAGCCGCCGCCCAGAAATAAAGAACGCTGCTCATGCGCACTTGTTCGGTAATCAGTTGGATTGCGTTATCTCGATCTTGCGATCCGTGCTGAATACGGGCATTAGTGTGCCTGGGGGGGGGGAACCCTCGCCTCTCTGCTGGGATGTGCTCTGAGTTACAAGTTGTTGCCGAACAAAGAAGCCGGAAAATCGACCTATCAGAGAGGTAACTCCAACGTGCACCCAACTCACACCATGCGTATCATCAGCTTAATCCGGGAACACTGACAGCCCATGTGTAAAGGTTACACCTGCTTCAGCACAGATGCTTAATTAGTACCTAATTTATTTGTATTCATCCATCTGTGCTCAATCCTTAAACCCAGGACTGTTAGCGTGCCGTGTGGACGGAGTATGGGAAACAGTCAGAGTATTCCCTGGAGAGAGTGACAGTCAGAGTATTCCCTGGAGAGAGTGACAGTCAGAGTATTCCCTGGAGAGAGTGACAGTCAGAGTATTCCCTGGAGAGAGTGACAGTCAGAGTTTCCCTGGAGAGAGTGACAGTCAGAGTATTCCCTGGAGAGAGTGACAGTCAGAGTATTCCCTGGAGAGAGTGACAGTCAGAGTATTCCCTGGAGAGAGTGACAGTCAGAGTATTCCCAGGAGAGAGTGACAGTCAGAGTATTCCCTGGAGAGAGTGACAGTCAGAGTATTCCCTGGAGAGAGTGACAGTCAGAGTATTCCCTGGAGAGAGTGACAGTCAGAGTATTCCCTGGAGAGAGTGACAGTCAGAGTATTCCCTGGAGAGAGTGACAGTCAGAGTATTCCCTGGAGAGAGTGACAGTCAGAGTATTCCCTGGAGAGAGTGACAGTCAGAGTATTCCCTGGAGAGAGTGACAGTCAGAGTATTCCCTGGAGAGAGTGACAGTCAGAGTATTCCCTGGAGAGAGTGACAGTCAGAGTTTCCCTGGAGAGAGTGACAGTCAGAGTATTCCCTGGAGAGAGTGACAGTCAGAGTATTCCCTGGAGAGAGTGACAGTCAGAGTATTCCCTGGAGAGAGTGACAGTCAGAGTATTCCCAGGAGAGAGTGACAGTCAGAGTATTCCCTGGAGAGAGTGACAGTCAGAGTATTCCCTGGAGAGAGTGACAGTCAGAGTATTCCCTGGAGAGAGTGACAGTCAGAGTATTCCCTGGAGAGAGTGACAGTCAGAGTATTCCCTGGAGAGAGTGACAGTCAGAGTATTCCCTGGAGAGAGTGACAGTCAGAGTATTCCCTGGAGAGAGTGACAGTCAGAGTATTCCCTGGAGAGAGTGACAGTCAGAGTATTCCCTGGAGAGAGTGACAGTCAGAGTATTCCCTGGAGAGAGTGACAGTCAGAGTATTCCCTGGAGAGAGTGACAGTCAGAGTATTCCCTGGAGAGAGTGACAGTCAGAGTATTCCCTGGAGAGAGTGACAGTCAGAGTATTCCCTGGAGAGAGTGACAGTCAGAGTTTCCCTGGAGAGAGTGACAGTCAGAGTATTCCCTGGAGAGAGTGACAGTCAGAGTATTCCCTGGAGAGAGTGACAGTCAGAGTATTCCCTGGAGAGAGTGACAGTCAGAGTATTCCCTGGAGAGAGTGACAGTCAGAGTATTCCCTGGAGAGAGTGACAGTCAGAGTATTCCCTGGAGAGAGTGACAGTCAGAGTATTCCCTGGAGAGAGTGACAGTCAGAGTATTCCCTGGAGAGAGTGACAGTCAGAGTATTCCCTGGAGAGAGTGACAGTCAGAGTATTCCCTGGAGAGAGTGACAGTCAGAGTATTCCCTGGAGAGAGTGACAGTCAGAGTATTCCCTGGAGAGAGTGACAGTCAGAGTATTCCCTGGAGAGAGTGACAGTCAGAGTATTCCCTGGAGAGAGTGACAGTCAGAGTATTCCCTGGAGAGAGTGACAGTCAGAGTTTCCCTGGAGAGAGTGACAGTCAGAGTATTCCCTGGAGAGAGTGACAGTCAGAGTATTCCCTGGAGAGAGTGACAGTCAGAGTATTCCCTGGAGAGAGTGACAGTCAGAGTATTCCCTGGAGAGAGTGACAGTCAGAGTATTCCCTGGAGAGAGTGACAGTCAGAGTATTCCCTGGAGAGAGTGACAGTCAGAGTTTCCCTGGAGAGAGTGACAGTCAGAGTATTCCCTGGAGAGAGTGACAGTCAGAGTATTCCCTGGAGAGAGTGACAGTCAGAGTATTCCCTGGAGAGAGTGACAGTCAGAGTATTCCCTGGAGAGAGTGACAGTCAGAGTTTCCCTGGAGAGAGTGACAGTCAGAGTATTCCCTGGAGAGAGTGACAGTCAGAGTATTCCCTGGAGAGAGTGACAGTCAGAGTATTCCCTGGAGAGAGTGACAGTCAGAGTATTCCCTGGAGAGAGTGACAGTCAGAGTATTCCCTGGAGAGAGTGACAGTCAGAGTTTCCCTGGAGAGAGTGACAGTCAGAGTATTCCCTGGAGAGAGTGACAGTCAGAGTATTCCCTGGAGAGAGTGACAGTCAGAGTATTCCCTGGAGAGAGTGACAGTCAGAGTATTCCCTGGAGAGAGTGACAGTCAGAGTTTCCCTGGAGAGAGTGACAGTTTCCCTGGAGAGCATGACAGTCACAGCTTACCGGAGAGTGTGACAGTCAGTTTCCCTGGAGAGAGTGACAGTTTCCCTGGAGAGTGTGACAGTCAGTTTCCCTGGAGAGTGTGACAGCCACAGCTTCCCGGAGAGTGTGACAGTCAGAGTATTCCCTGGAGAGTGTGACAGTCAGAGTTTTCCTGGAGAGTGTCACAGTTTCCCCGGAGAGTGTGACAGTCAGAGTTTTCCTGGAGAGTGTGACAGTTTCCCCGGAGAGTGCGACAGTCACAGTTTCCTCGGAGAGTGTGACAGTCACAGTTTCCCTGGAGAGTGCGACAGTCACAGTTTCCCTGGAGAGTGTGACAGTCACAGTTTCCCTGGAGAGTGTGACAGTCACAGTTTCCTCGGAGAGTGTGACAGTCACAGTTTCCCTGGAGAGTGTGACAGTCACAGTTTCCCTGGAGAGTGTGACAGTCACAGTTTCCTCGGAGAGTGTGACAGTCACAGTTTCCCTGGAGAGTGCGACAGTCACAGTTTCCTCGGAGAGTGCGACAGTCACAGTTTCCCCGGAGAGTGCGACAGTCACAGTTTCCTCGGAGAGTGCGACAGTCACAGTTTTCCCGGAGAGTGCGACAGTCACAGTTTCCTCGGAGAGTGCGACAGTCACAGTTTCCTCGGAGAGTGCGACAGTCACAGTTTCCTCGGAGAGTGCGACAGTCACAGTTTTCTCGGAGAGTGCGACAGTCACAGTTTCCCTGGAGAGTGCGACAGTCACAGTTTTCTCGGAGAGTGCGACAGTCACAGTTTTCTCGGAGAGTGTGACAGTCACAGTTTCCCTGGAGAGTGTGACAGTCACAGTTTCCCTGGAGAGTGCGACAGTCACAGTTTTCTCGGAGAGTGCGACAGTCACAGTTTCCTCGGAGAGTGTGACAGTCAAAGTTTTCTCGGAGAGTGTGACAGTCACAGTTTCCCTGGAGAGTGCGACAGTCACAGTTTTCTCGGAGAGTGTGACAGTCACAGTTTCCTCGGAGAGTGTGACAGTCACAGTTTCCTCGGAGAGTGTGACAGTCACAGTTTCCTCGGAGAGTGCGACAGTCACAGTTTCCCTGGAGAGTGCGACAGTCACAGTTTTCTCGGAGAGTGCGACAGTCACAGTTTCCTCGGAGAGTGTGACAGTCACAGTTTCCCTGGAGAGTGCGACAGTCACAGTTTCCCTGGAGAGTGTGACAGTCACAGTTTCCCTGGAGAGTGTGACAGTCATAGTTTCCCTGGAGAGTGTGACAGTCACAGGTTTCTCGGAGAGTGTGACAGTCACAGTTTCCCTGGAGAGTGTGACAGTCACAGTTTCCCTGGAGAGTGCGACAGTCACAGTTTTCTCGGAGAGTGTGACAGTCACAGTTTCCTCGGAGAGTGTGACAATCACAGTTTCCTCGGAGAGTGTGACAGTCACAGTTTCCCTGGAGAGTGCGACAGTCACAGTTTTCTCGGAGAGTGCGACAGTCACAGTTTCCTCGGAGAGTGTGACAGTCACAGTTTCCCTGGAGAGTGCGACAGTCACAGTTTCCCTGGAGAGTGTGACAGTCACAGTTTCCCTGGAGAGTGTGACAGTCATAGTTTCCCTGGAGAGTGTGACAGTCACAGTTTTCTCGGAGAGTGTGACAGTCACAGTTTCCCTGGAGAGTGTGACAGTCACAGTTTCCCTGGAGAGTGCGACAGTCACAGTTTTCTCGGAGAGTGTGACAGTCACAGTTTCCTCGGAGAGTGTGACAATCACAGTTTCCTCGGAGAGTGTGACAGTCACAGTTTCCCTGGAGAGTGTGACAGTCACAGTTTCCTCGGAGAGTGTGACAGTCACAGTTTCCCTGGAGAGTGTGACAGTCACAGTTTTCTCGGAGAGTGTGACAGTCACAGTTTTCTCGGAGAGTGTGACAGTCACAGTTTCCCTGGAGAGTGTGACAGTCATAGTTTCCCTGGAGAGTGTCAGAGTTTTCCTGCACGTAATTCTGTTAAGCTGAAAATGTTATTTTAAGTTCTTATTTCATACAATAAGAGATTTCGGTCTCACCGCAGGGTTTGGGGTTGCAGATGCGCACTTGGTATTTCTCCCCCGAGCATTCCTTTCCTCCATTTTTTGGTGGAGGACTGGTACAGCTACGACTTCTCACTGATCTTCCTCCACCGCACGAGCGGTCACAATAGGACCAGGGACTCCACTTGGACCAGCCACCATTTACTGGAGGACACGAGACAGGTTATAGATGTGTTATACTAGCTGGGGCACATGACGGGTGAAGCTCCTCTAGAACGAATGTCCTACCTTTACAGGCCTGCAAGTTACAGAACCTCCGCTCCATGTTCCCAGTCAGTATATCCTCACACCACGAGCCATTGTCCCCAGGGGGGTTGTAAGTACGGAGGCGCCTTTGTTGTCCAACACCACACGATCGAGAACACTCGCTCCACTCAGACCAAGGGTTCCAGGAGCAGTTCCGCTCCCGGCACTCTTCTCCATTACACATGGCGGTCATATCTAAGGGAAGAACCGATTTCAGCACAGAGACCGCCAAGTGGTCTTAGATTCACATGAGGTACATGATGGGCGAAGCTCATGTTATTACATTATAATATTCAGCCGGCTAGATAATTGTGTCATGTAAATAAAAATTCAATTGAAAATTCCCCAAATTATCCAAACACCACTAACGGCCCCACAGTAGTAATTATGAGGCTGAGACTGGGGATAAGCAGAGAAGAGAAAGGGTCTGGGAATGTACTGTAATAATATAATAGGGCGGATTAGAAGGGATCCTACAGGATGACGTGGTATGTGATCATGGTTAGAAGAATTCTCCTGATGAAAAAACAAGTATCTGGATGGACGGTGTCTGGCCACAAGGAGCACAAGGTAATGAACGCTGTAAGAAGACGTGATGGTGAGGATGTATAGAATATATCTGCAGATATGGGACAGTGACCAGGAGATATCTCTGGAGTGGGTCTCACCTAAACATTGTGGAAGGTTACAGGTGGCCTCCTGGAAGGACTCTCCGGTACAATTACTTCCACCCGGACAGAATCGGGAACGCGTCTTGACTGCAGGGAAGTTCCTGTCTGTGCAGCTCCTAGAACATGGCGTCCACGGTGACCAGGAACCAAATTCCTCCTCTGGGAATGATAAAATATCGCAGTGGATGGCTTTAGTCTCTATGGCTGGGATGTAATGAAGTCCGAGTTTGTTGGCAGTGTACGTTGCCGGCTGAACTGGGACGTTTTATTAAAGGGTCAATCATGTACAAGGCTAAATCATGCATTACATCCCGCCCTATGTATTATCCAGCGGTGTGTGTACTACATTAGGACAATATGCTTTTTTAGTGTATTTCTGGAGCAAACCCCCCCCACAAGACAATAGCCACGGAGAGCTTTGGGTGAAAGGAGGTCAGTGTTGGTAGAACTTCAAATGCTGGTCTTCTACATTAGACATTAGACTGAAGGTTGGAAGAGGGGAATCCTGGTTCCACAAGGAGGAGATCCCCAGTACTGGAAGTAATCTGCATCGGATGCTCTACCAGTGCAATGCTGAAAACACGCTAACGTCCCCCCATTATCTCTGATCTCTTCTAGAAGTTGTGTTCAACCACTGCAGTATCTATACAGAGTTGGTACATAACCCAATCTGGGTCTAAGAGCCAGACAAAGGGAACATGGGGCCTAAATCATGTCTGTAAGTAAAGCAAATTATCAAGCAACTGGCCAAACCCATGCTGCACTGCAGGTGGGGCAGATGTAACATGTGCAGAGAGAGTTAGATTTGGGTGGGTTATATTGTTTCTGTGCAGGGTAAATACTGGCTGCTTTATTTTATAGTTTTTCTCCAAGTACCAGGATACAGGGGAGGCTTGCTGGGACCTGTAGTTCCACAGCAAAAGACAATATTTAATTATATTTTTTTATACTATCAGCCCGCCATCCAAAGCCCATGGATGGTGGGGACAGCCCCAGGCTTCATCCTTGGCCCTCGGGTGCCTGGATGGGGGTATCCCTTTATTGGGGGGTCCACACTCTCCCAGGGAACCCCGGCCAAGGGTGACTAGCTGGGGGGGGTAATGCCAGGTCCACACTCCCCCAGGGAACCCGGGCCAAGGGTGACTAGCTAGGGGGGTAATGCCATTTCCACACTCACCCAGGTAACCCCAGCCAAGAGTGACTAGCTGGGGGGGTAATGACAGGTCCACACTCACCCAAGGAACCCCGGCCAAGGGTGACTAGCTGGGGGGGGAGGTAATGCCAGGTCCACACTCCCCCAGGGAACCCCGGACAAGGGTGACTAGCTGGGGGGGTAATGCCAGGTCCACATTCTCCCAGGGAACCCCGGACAAGGGTGACCGGTAATGCCAGGTACACACTCACCCAGGGAACCCCGACCAAGGGTGACTAGCTGGGGGGGAGGTAATGCCAGGTCCACACTCTCCCAGGGAACCCCGGCCAAGGGTGACTAGCTGGGGGAGTAATGCCAGGTCCACACTCTCCCAGGGAACCCCGGCCAAGGGTGACTAGCTGGGGGAGTAATGCCAGGTCCACACTCTCCCAGGGAACCCCGGCCAAGGGTGACTAGCTGGGGGGGTAATGCCAGGTCCACATTCTCCCAGGGAACCCCGGACAAGGGTGACCGGTAATGCCAGGTACACACTCACCCAGGGAACCCCGACCAAGGGTGACTAGCTGGGGGGGAGGTAATGCCAGGTCCACACTCTCCCAGGGAACCCCGGCCAAGGGTGACTAGCTGGGGGAGTAATGCCAGGTCCACACTCTCCCAGGGAACCCCGGCCAAGGGTGACTAGCTGGGGGAGTAATGCCAGGTCCACACTCTCCCAGGGAACCCCGGCCAAGGGTGACTAGCTGTGGGGGGTAATGCCAGGTCCACACTCTCCCAGGGAACCCCGACCAAGGGTGACTAGCTGGGGGGGAGGTAATGCCAGGTCCACACTCTCCCAGGGAACCCCGGCCAAGGGTGACTAGCTGTGGGGGGTAATGCCAGGTCCACACTCTCCCAGGGAACCCCGGCCAGGAGTGACTAGCTGGGGGGATAATGCCAGGTCCACAATCTCCCTAGGGAACCCCGGTCAGGGCTGACTAGTTGGGGGAAGGGTAAAGCCACGGTCGCAGGGACCTGTATAAATGTGTATTTTCTCCTTGACTAGTGGAGTCCGCTGCTGGTTTCAAAAATATGGGGGACCCCTACGTCCTTTTACCCCCCTATTTTTGGACCCAGAACCGTCTCAAAGAGCCCATGGCTGGTTATGCTTCTTTTTGTGGGGGGGGGGGGGGGATCTGCACTTCTTTCTTTTTTATAACTTTATTAACTGTTTCAGTACCTTTACAGACAGAAGCATGCCTGGATGTCACTGACCTGCACATGCTTCCGTCAAACCCGCCAGCCATAAGCCGGTCTATTTCTACAACAGATTTTGGTGATGTTTTAGGTGCGAGTTGTAAACTCAGATCCCATTACATTGCTGAGTTGTATGTTTGCACTGGCAAGACATCTGGATGCGAGTTTTGGGATTGCAGGAAACAGGCGAGTTTGCACGTTCCGCACCACATTACATTGGGCGAGTTTAGCGCTAAACTCGCGTGGCGTTACATTTGGCCCTACGTCTGCACAGGAGGGTGAGATTTACACCTACACTGATCACCACCACACTGTGGACCATACGATGTCCTGACATCTTACCTGCGCTGACTGTGGGAGTTTTCTCAGTGGGTATCCCATCTGGAAAGAGATATACGCAGTGAAAGCATTGCCAGAAGCGCTATACACACCTGTATATATATATCACATATTCATTATGCAGAGGCTCCGCCCCTTCTTACCTCCACAGACTGGGGTCTGACAATACTTAATGTCCACTCTGGGGCCATCGCAGTCTCTTCCACCATTGGTCGGTTTGGGATTAGAACAGTCACGGGTCCGGCTCATGTTGCCCAGACCTCCGCAGGTCACAGAGCAGGAGCTCCACTGGGTCCATGGGGTGAAACCTCCATTCTGAGGACATGCGGATAATGTGCAATTCATCCGCCCATTCTGACATGCGCTGCCAGCAACACGGGAAAACAGGGGCATTAGTGCACATCCCTATCTATAGGAAAAGCACACGCTGGTCCATCCGTGTACATCTTATGTATATCACATCAGCCGTTCATATGCAGAGTAATGAGAGCGACTACTCTCTGCTACCAGCACTCTAAAGCCTGGGACTGGGCGTGGCTGGTCCAATCATAATCCGGCAAAACGACGGTGCTGGGACACAGATCTCTGATCCGCAAGGACATTCCCACTCTTCTCAGAATTCTATCCAATCATAAAAATGTCCCTATATTACGGGACTGGACCCTTTCTCTGGCCTCTTATTCTGCACAACATCCTGGGAGTTGTAGTGCACCAAGAGAGACCGTGTGATGCGAGGGAAGGAAGCAGGGAGGAGCGGCAGAGCAGCATGCGAGGCCGGTCAGTGAGGCAGAGAAGCAGGGAGGAGCAGCAGGGCAGAGCAGCATGTGAGGCCGTGCAGTGAGGGAAAGAAGCAGGGAGGTGCGGCAGAGCAGCATGTGAGATTGGGCAGTGAGGGAATGAAGCAGGGAAGAGCAGCAGGACAGAGCAGCATGTGAGACTAGGCAGTGAGGGAATGAAGCAGGGAAGAGCAGCAGGACAGAGCAGCATGTGAGACTGGGCAGTGAGGGAATGAAGCAGGGAAGAGCGGCAGGGCAGAGCAGCATGTGAAGTCGGGCAGTGAGTCAGAGAAGCAAGGAGGAGCGGCAGGGCAACGCAGCATGTGAGGTCTGGCAGTGAGTCAGAGAAGCAAGGAGGAGCGGCAGGGCAGAGCAGCATGTGAGGTCGGGCAGTGAGTCAGAGAGGCAAGGAGTAGCGGCAGGGCAGAGCAGCATGTGAGGTCGGGCAGTGAGTCAGAGAGGCAAGGAGGAGCGGCAGGGCAGAGCAGCATGTGAGGTCGGGCAGTGAGTCAGAGAAGCAAGGAGGAGCGGCAGGGCAGAGCAGCATGTGAGGCCAGGCAGTGAGGGAAAGAAGCAGGGAGGAGCAGCAGGGCAGAGCAGCATGTGAGGCCGTGCAGTGAGGGAAAGAAGCAGGGAGGTGCGGCAGGGCAGAGCAGCATGTGAGACTGGGCAGTGAGGGAATGAAGCAGGGAAGAGCGGCAGGGCAGAGCAGCATGTGAGGTCAGGCAGTGAGGGAAAGAAGCAGCGAGGTGCGGCAGGGTAGAGCAGCATGTGAGGCCAGTCAGTGAGGGAAAGAAGCAGGGAGGAGCGGCAGGGTAGAGCAGAATGTGAGGTCAGGCATTGAGGGAAAGAAGCAGGGAGGAGCGGCAGGACAGAGCAGCATGTGAGGTCAGGCAGTAAGGCAGAGAAGCAGGGAGGAGCGGCAGGGCAGAGCAGCATGTGAGGCAGAGAAGCAGGGGGGGATCTGCACTTTTTTCTTTTTTTTTTACTTTATTAACTGTTTCAGTACCTTTACAGACAGAAGCATGCCTGGATGTCACTGACCTGCACATGCTTCCGTCAAACCCGCCAGCCATAAGCCGGTCTATTTCTACAACAGATTTTGGTGATGTGTTAGATGCGAGCTGTAAACTCAGATCCCATTACATTGCTGAGTTGCAAAGCAGCATGTGAGGCCGGGCAGTGAGGCCAGGCGGTGAGGCAGAGCAGGGAGGAGCAGCAGGGCAGAGCTGCATATAAGGCTGGGCTGTGAAGGACAGAAGCAGGGAGGAGCTGCAGGGCAGAGTAGCACATGAGACCGGGCAGTAAGGCAGAGAAGCAGGGAGCAGCATAAGAGGCCAGGCAGTGAGGCAGGGAAGCAGGGAGGATCGGCAGGACAGAGCAGCATGTGAGGCCAGGCGGTGAGGCAGAGAAGCAGGGAGGAGCGGCAGGACAGAGCAGCATGTGAGGTCAGGCAGGGAAGCAGGGAGGAGCAGCAGAACAGAGCAGCATGTGAGGCCAGGCAGTGAGGCAGAGAAGCAGGGAGGAGCAGCAGGACAGAGCAGTATGTGAGGTCAGGCAGTGAGGCAGAGAAGCAGGGCAGAGCAGCATGTGAGGTCAGGCAGTGAGGCAGAGAAGCAGGGAGGAATGGCAGGGCAGAGCAGCATGTGAGGCCAGGCAGTGAGGCAGAGAAGCAGGGAGGAGCGGCAGCACAGAGCAGCATGTGAGGCCAGGCAGTGAGGCAGAGAAGCAGGGAGGAGCGGCAGGACAGAGCAGCATGTGAGGCCAGGCTGTGAGGCAGAGAAGCAGGGATTAGTGGCAGGGCAGAGCAGCATGTGAGGCCAGGCAGTGAGGGAAAGAAGCAGGGAGGTGCGGCAGGACAGAGCAGCATGTGAGGTCAGGCAGTGAGGCAGGGAAGCAGGGAGGTGCGGCAGGACAGAGCAGCATGTGAAGTCCAGCAGGGAACCAGGGAGGTGCGGCAGGACAGAGCAGCATGTGAGGTCAGGCAGTGAGGCAGGGAAGCAGGGAGGTGCGGCAGGACAGAGCAGCATGTGAAGTCCAGCAGGGAACCAGGGAGGTGCGGCAGGACAGAGCAGCATGTGAGGTCAGGCAGTGAGGCAGGGAAGCAGGGAGGTGCGGCAGGACAGAGCAGCTTGTGAAGTCCAGCAGGGAACCAGGGAGGTGTGGCAGGACAGAGCAGCATGTGAGGTCAGGCAGGGAAACAGGGAAGCAGGGAGGTGCGGCAGGACAGAGCAGCATGTGAAGTCCAGCAGGGAACCAGGGAGGTGCGGCAGGACAGAGCAGCATGTGAGGTAAGGCAGTGAGGCAGGGAAGCAGGGAGGTGCGGCAGGACAGAGCAGCATGTGAAGTCCAGCAGGGAACCAGGGAGGTGCGGCAGGACAGAGCAGCATGTGAGGTCAGGCAGTGAGGCAGGGAAGCAGGGAGGTGCGGCAGGACAGAGCAGCATGTGAAGTCCAGCAGGGAACCAGGGAGGTGCGGCAGGACAGAGCAGCATGTGAGGTCAGGCAGTGAGGCAGGGAAGCAGGGAGGTGCGGCAGGACAGAGCAGCATGTGAGGTCAGGCAGTGAGGCAGGGAAGCAGGGAGGTGCGGCAGGACAGAGCAGCATGTGAGGTCAGGCAGGGAGGCAGGGAAGCAGGGAGGTGCGGCAGGACAGAGCAGCATGTGAAGTCCAGCAGGGAACCAGGGAGGTGCGGCTGGACAGAGCAGCATGTGAGGTCAGGCAGTGAGGCAGGGAAGCAGGGAGGTGCGGCAGGACAGAGCAGCATGTGAAGTCCAGCAGGGAAGCAGGGAGGTGCGGCAGGACAGAGCAGCATGTGAGGTCAGGCAGTGAGGCAGGGAAGCAGGGAGGTGCGGCAGGACAGAGCAGCATGTGAGGTCAGGCAGTGAGGCAGGGAAGCAGGGAGGTGCGGCAGGACAGAGCAGCATGTGAAGTCCAGCAGGGAACCAGGGAGGTGCGGCAGGACAGAGCAGCATGTGAGGTCAGGCAGTGAGGCAGGGAAGCAGGGAGGTGCGGCAGGACAGAGCAGCATGTGAGGTCAGGCAGTGAGGCAGGGAAGCAGGGAGGTGCGGCAGGACAGAGCAGCATGTGAGGTCAGGCAGTGAGGCAGGGAGGTGCGGCAGGACAGAGCAGCATGTGAGGTCAGGCAGTGAGGCAAGGAGGTGCGGCAGGACAGAGCAGCATGTGAGGTCAGGCAGTGAGGCAGGGAAGCAGGGAGGTGCGGCAGGACAGAGCAGCATGTGAGGTCAGGCAGTGAGGCAGGGAAGCAGGGAGGTGCGGCAGGACAGAGCAGCATGTGAGGTCAGGCAGTGAGGCAGGGAAGCAGGGAGGTGCGGCAGGACAGAGCAGCATGTGAGGTCAGGCAGTGAGGCAGGGAGGTGCGGCAGGACAGAGCAGCATGTGAGGTCAGGCAGTGAGGCAGGGAAGCAGGGAGGTGTGGCAGGACAGAGCAGCATGTGAGGTCAGGCAGTGAGGCAGGGAAGCAGGGAGGTGCGGCAGGACAGAGAAGCATGTGAGGTCAGGCAGTGAGGCAGGGAAGCAGGGAGGTGCGGCAGGACAGAGCAGCATGTGAGGTCAGGCAGTGAGGCAGGGAAGCAGGGAGGTGCGGCAGGACAGAGCAGCATGTGAGGTCAGGCAGTGAGGCAGGGAAGCAGGGAGGTGCGGCAGGACAGAGCAGCATGTGAGGTCAAGCAGTGAGGCAGGGAGGTGCGGCAGGACAGAGCAGCATGTGAGGTCAGGCAGTGAGGCAGGGAAGCAGGGAGGTGCGGCAGGACAGAGCAGCATGTGAAGTCCAGCAGGGAACCAGGGAGGTGCGGCAGGACAGAGCAGCATGTGAGGTCAGGCAGTGAGGCAGGGAAGCAGGGAGGTGCGGCAGGACAGAGCAGCTTGTGAAGTCCAGCAGGGAACCAGGGAGGTGCGGCAGGACAGAGCAGCATGTGAGGTCAGGCAGTGAGGCAGGGAAGCAGGGAGGTGCAGCAGGACAGAGCAGCATGTGAGGTCAGGCAGTGAGGCAGGGAAGCAGGGAGGTGCGGCAGGACAGAGCAGCATGTGAGGTCAGGCAGTGAGGCAGGGAAGCAGGGAGGTGCGGCAGGACAGAGCAGCATGTGAGGTCAGGCAGTGAGGCAGGGAAGCAGGGAGGTGCGGCAGGACAGAGCAGCATGTGAGGTCAGGCAGTGAGGCAGGGAAGCAGGGAGGTGCGGCAGGACAGAGCAGCATGTGAAGTCCAGCAGGGAAGCAGGGAGGTGCGGCAGGACAGAGCAGCATGTGAGGTCAGGCAGTGAGGCAGGGAAGCAGGGAGGTGCGGCAGGACAGAGCAGCATGTGAGGTTAGGCAGTGAGGCAGGGAAGCAGGGAGGTGCGGCAGGACAGAGCAGCATGTGAGGTCAGGCAGTGAGGCAGGGAAGCAGGGAGGTGCGGCAGGACAGAGCAGCATGTGAGGTCAGGCAGTGAGGCAGGGAAGCAGGGAGGTGCGGCAGGACAGAGCAGCATGTGAGGTTAGGCAGTGAGGCAGGGAAGCAGGGAGGTGCGGCAGGACAGAGCAGCATGTGAGGTCAGGCAGTGAGGCAGGGAAGCAGGGAGGTGCGGCAGGACAGAGCAGCATGTGAGGTCAGGCAGTGAGGCAGGGAAGCAGGGAGGTGCGGCAGGACAGAGCAGCATGTGAGGTCAGGCAGTGAGGCAGGGAAGCAGGGAGGTGCGGCAGGGCAGAGCAGCATGTGAAGTCCAGCAGGGAACCAGGGAGGTGCGGCAGGACAGAGCAGCATGTGAGGTCAGGCAGTGAGGCAGGGAAGCAGGGAGGTGCGGCAGGACAGAGCAGCATGTGAGGTCAGGCAGTGAGGCAGGGAAGCAGGGAGGTGCGGCAGGACAGAGCAGCATGTGAGGTCAGGCAGTGAGGCAGGGAAGCAGGGAGGTGCGGCAGGACAGAGCAGCATGTGAGGTCAGGCAGTGAGGCAGGTAGGTGCGGCAGGACAGAGCAGCATGTGAGGTCAGGCAGTGAGGCAGGGAGGTGCGGCAGGACAGAGCAGCATGTGAGGTCAGGCAGTGAGGCAGGGAAGCAGGGAGGTGCGGCAGGACAGAGCAGCATGTGAGGTCAGGCAGTGAGGCAGGGAAGCAGGGAGGTGCGGCAGGACAGAGCAGCATGTGAGGTCAGGCAGTGAGGCAGGGAGGTGCGGCAGGACAGAGCAGCATGTGAGGTCAGGCAGTGAGGCAGGGAGGTGCGGCAGGACAGAGCAGCATGTGAGGTCAGGCAGTGAGGCAGGGAAGCAGGGAGGTGCGGCAGGACAGAGCAGCATGTGAGGTCAGGCAGTGAGGCAGGGAAGCAGGGAGGTGCGGCAGGACAGAGCAGCATGTGAGGTCAGGCAGTGAGGCAGGGAAGCAGGGAGGTGCGGAAGGACAGAGCAGCATGTGAGGTCAGGCAGTGAGGCAGGGAGGTGCGGCAGGACAGAGCAGCATGTGAGGTCAGGCAGTGAGGCAGGGAAGCAGGGAGGTGCGGCAGGACAGAGCAGCATGTGAGGTCAGGCAGTGAGGCAGGGAGGTGCGGCAGGACAGAGCAGCATGTGAGGTCAGGCAGTGAGGCAGGGAAGCAGGGAGGTGCGGCAGGACAGAGAAGCATGTGAGGTCAGGCAGTGAGGCAGGGAAGCAGGGAGGTGCGGCAGGACAGAGCAGCATGTGAGGTCAGGCAGTGAGGCAGGGAAGCAGGGAGGTGCGGCAGGACAGAGCAGCATGTGAGGTCAGGCAGTGAGGCAGGGAAGCAGGGAGGTGCGGCAGGACAGAGCAGCATGTGAGGTCAGACAGGGTGGAATCAGAGACAAGGATTTATCAGTAAGTACATATTTCCCGTCATGAAATGAGTAAGAAAGGAAATGTTTTGTATATTCTTACTGTATCATTTACATTTTTCTGGAATTATATGTGAGAAACACATTATGTACATTTCATCCTATTCACGTGTCGTTTATTCATATCTTGTTTATAGCGCACTAATTACTTAATTACAGTCTAAACATTTTATTCAATATCAACTATATTCATCGTTTGCTTTGCGTATAATGAGGGTACAGATGACACGCATGGGCTGAGAGGAGGCTGATTGTCTGGTATTGCAGCGTTACAGGCAGGAAGTCTGCTGTGCGCCATTTATAAGACTCCCCATGAGCACGACTTTATCTCACATGAAGCACCCTCGCGCTTCCAGCAGGGCTATTACAGCCTGTACAACGTATACATTGATGTACATACACAATATATATATACACCGTGTACGGTATAGACAAGTCTATAATGATGTATAAATAAATAGTGGTAAGAAGCATCCTGCAATGAGAGACAGAAGACACGACCATTTCTCCATACCAAGTGCTGCAGCCGTGCCAAATCTCCTCTCCTGCTATCACCTCGTCTCCCGGCACAACTGCGGACCCCCGGCCAGTGACCAGCGGGGGAAGGTGGCGTATGTCGTCTGATGAGTGGTTCTTCAGGTCCTGCAGGGTCTCCTCAGTAACCAGACATGGACAATCCTACACCAGGGAGGAAACACAGCGGGGAATGTTTGTGGCCCAGAGAAGAGTGATCCCCCCCTCCGCCATTACATTATTTGTCTCTGTAGTAACAGCAGAAATATTCTATCGATACGGAACTGCACGTAACATTGTGTTATATCACTGTACGTATCACTCTATAACGAGATATGTACACCAGCGCCGATCAGATGCGCCATGACGCTGTCGGCCATTTTGCAGTCAGTCTACCAATCAGAGGGAACATGAGTACAGTGAGAAGTCTGACCGTGACGCAGGAGCCGTTGTGGAAGTAGGTGCCCAGCGGACAGTGGCATCCCTCCTCGCAGTCATCCGGGAAACATTCCACCTGCTGGGTCAGATGGGCACAGCTGTACGGGCAACTGTCGTCCTTGCCACACTCCCGGAACAGGCGGTCTACCGGGCAGCCCACATCTGGTAAAACATGGAACGGTGAGCTGTATACAGTAACGGCAGTCTTATACCAGAGGTCACCACGGCACAGTAGATGTAATAAATAATAAAATACATATCAATGGGAGAGATACATATAGATGGGTTCTACACGTTGCTCATATTGCGGCAAATAACCCTTCTCGGCGTGCCAGGTCCCAGGGCCTAACTCAGAGATGTACGTAACCCCGATATTTACGTAGATCTGCGCATGTGCAGAAGCCGCGATGGTCGCATTGCCCCAAACGCAGTAGAATGATTGACATGCTGCTGGTGTTTGGGGGTCAGGCAGCGTTCCAGAAAACAGGGGTGTGTCGCACCCATTTTCTGGGTGTGCTGAAGGCCTTGGGTGCAGCATCACTGGCCCCGGCAGCGTGATTTCACCGGACATCCCGAGTAACCTGAGGGTCAATCAGATGTCAGATGGTCACGCAGTTGATCTGATGATGCGTCTCCGGACGCAGCAGCGGATAACAAAAGCCGGCAGTGGGCGACGTTTAACTCATAACGCCTCCTGCTGCTTTTGCATATATTGCGCACAGTAAAAAGCCGCCGCGGCAGTGCTATACCTAACATTATAAATGAGGGGAGCGGATGTTCCTCCATCTTGTCCTGCGCAGATACTCACCCAGACACACCTGGCTGTTACACATCTTGCTTTGAATGGCGTTTCCGGCACATTCCTGCTGCTGACATTCGCGGACCCTGATCTGCTCCCCGCCTCCACAGCTCATGCTGCACGGTGACCACGGAGACCACTCGCTCCAGGGATACAGCTCTGTAACCAAATCACACACAGAGGACCAAATTATCACCCCCTTGTGTACCGCGTGACATCACAGCTCTCCCAACACCCGACATCACAGCTCTCCCAACACCCGACATCACAGCTCTCCCAACACCCGACATCATAGCTCTCCCAACACCTAACATCACAGCTCTCCCAACACCCGACATCACAGCTCTCCCAAAACCCGACATCACAGCTCTCCCAACACCTAACATCACAGCTCTCCCAACACCTGACATCACAGCTCTCCCAACACCTGACAACACAGCTCTCCCGTCACCTGACATCACAGCTCTCCCGTCACCTGACATCACAGCTCTCCCGTGACCTGACATCACAGCTCTCCCGACACCTGACATCACAGCTCTCCCAACCCGACATCACAGCTCTCCCAACACCTGACATCACAGCTCTCCCAACACCTGACATCACAGCTCTCCCAACACCTGACATCACAGCTCTCCCAACACCTGACATCACAGCTCTCCCAACACCTGACATCACAGCTCTCCCAACACCTGACATCACAGCTCTCCCATCACCTGACATCACAGCTCTCCCATCACCTGACATCACAGATCTCCCATCACCTGACATCACAGCTCTCCCAACACCTGACATCGCAGCTCTCCCATCACCTGACATCACAGCTCTCCCAACACATCACCTGACATCAAAGCTCTCCCAACACCCGACATCACAGCTCTCCCAACACCTCACCTGACATCACAGCTCTCCCAACACCTGACATCACAGCTCTCCCAACACCTGACATCACAGCTCTCCCAACACCTGACATCACAGCTCTCCCAGCTCTCCCGTCACCTGACATCACAGCTCTCCCGTCACCTGACATCACAGCTCTCCCGTCACCTGACATCACAGCTCTCCCAACACCTGACATCACAGCTCTCCCAACACCTGACATCACAGCTCTCCCAACACCTGGCATCACAGCTCTCCCAACACCTGACATCACAGCTCTCCCATCACCTGACATCACAGCTCTCCCATCACCTGACATCACAGATCTCCCATCACCTGACATCGCAGCTCTCCCAACACCTGACATCGCAGCTCTCCCATCACCTGACATCACTGCTACAGGTGGCCATCCAATCTCCTGTACCAGGCTCCCCTACTGGGACCGTCTCTATAACAGATGCAGATGTGGAAACCTGGAACAGTCACCGTTACCTTGACAATCCGGGCCCTGGCAATGTCTCTGCTGCTCCCTGGGCCCTACACAACCTCGTCCACCATTCCTGGGTGCAGGATTATCACATTCCCTGGATCGAGTCTGGGTTCCTTCTCCACAGCTTGGAGAGCATGGAGTCCAGGATTCCCAGACCCCCCAACCACCATCCAGAAGACAAAGGGGGTCTGGGGTGCAGAGCAGGTGACCACTGGTGCAGGTGCTGGAATCATACAAAATGAACTTTTGGTTACCAGATCCTTTACCTGGTGACGCAAAGTGTGACCACATGAAATATCTCCAGGCACAATGGACGCTACAGTGTCATGGAAACAATGCCGGAATTAGGGACCTACCAGTTCTGACAGGGACCAGTCACCATTTCCCCAGGCAGGACATACTCCCAGGGTGCCGGCTCAGACCAGGCAGAGCTCTCACCAGATTCAGATGCCCCTAAAATGGAACAAGAAGGAACACAACAATGGGTATGATCTTCCTGAGATTAACGTGATACAGAAATAAAAGGAGACCTTCACTCAGACATAGAATCCCAAATACAGAAACACTGGTGCCAATAAAACTCAGTGGGCACGTGTGACAGTCACCTTATTACATATGGGAGTGCAGTATGGGGGATCTAAGACACCAGCGGGCACAGAAAATATTATATTATCACACTCTCACCCACTCATCACTGCAACAGACAAAGGTGTGAGATGCTTTATAAGGATGGCACATGGGAAGGAGGACTGAGGCCCTGCTAGGACCAGGGGATGTTTGCACTTACCCAGTGAACCGTTCTGATACTTGCACCTACAATCGCTGGGTGCCACGCACACCCCATCCTGCATGAGCTGCCCCTCAGGGCACCCACACGAAGGCTGGCACCCCTGGATGTCCAGGCAGATGGTGTCTCCATGGAGGTCTTCACAGGAGCGGGGACAGGATTTACCACATGGAAAATCCAGCAGGCCACTGCCACACTCTGCAAGGGAAAGTGGTCAGTGTTAGCTCAGCGGCCCTCCATCAGGATTATAGATAAGAAGTGTCAATTGTGTGTAGACACCTCAACTGCTGAGCGAGTACATCCAACAGGTTCTCCACTACCCAGCCATTCCTCCCATGTGCTCTATAAATGTCTCCTTTACTCCCATGTGTTCTACAGATGGCTCCTTTCCTCCCACATGTTCTATAGATGGCGCCTTTCCTTCCACGTGTTCTATAGATGGCTCCTTTCCTCCTACATTCTCAATAGATGGCGCCTTTCCTTCCACGTATTCTATAGATGGCTCCTTACCTCCCATGTGTTCTATAGATGGCTCCTTTCCTCCCATGTGTTCTATAGATGGCTCCTTACCTCCCATGTGTTTTATAGATGGCTCCTTTCCTCCCATGTGTTCTATAGATGGCTCCTTACCTCCCATGTGTTCTATAGACGTCTCCTTACCTCCCATGTGTTCTACAGATGGCTCCTTTCCTCCCATGTGTTCTATAGATGGCTCCTTTCCTCCAATGTGTTTTATAGATGGCTCCTTACCTCCCGTGTGTTCTATAGATGGCTCCTTACCTCCCATGTGTTCTATAGATGGCTCCTTTCCTCCCCTGTGTTCTATAGATGGCTCCTTAACTCCCATGTGTTCTATAGATGGCTCCTTTCCTCCCACGTGTTCTATAGATGGCTCCTTTCCTCCCCTGTGTTCTATAGATGGCTCCTTACCTCCCACGTGTTCTATAGATGGCTCCTTACCTCCAATGTGTGCTATAGATGGCTCCTTTCCTCTCCTGTGTTCTATAGATGGCTCCTTAACTCCCATGTGTTTTATAGATGGCTCCTTTCCTCCCATGTGTTCTATAGATGGCTCCTTTCCTCCCATGTGTTTTATAGATGGCTCCTTAACTCCCATGTGTTTTATAGATGGCTCCTTTCCTCCCATGTGTTCTATAGATGGCTCCTCTCCTCCCATGTGTTCTATAGATGGCTCCTCTCCTTCCATGTGTTCTATAGATGGCTCCTTAACTCCCATGTGTTTTATAGATGGCTCCTTTCCTCCCATGTGTTCTATAGATGGCTCCTCTCCTCCCATGTGTTCTATAGATGGCTCCTTAACTCCCATGTGTTTTATGGATGGCTCCTTTCCTCCATCCTTTCCTCCCGTGTGTTCTATAGATGGCTCCTTTTCTCCCGTGTGTTCTATAGATGGCTCCTATCCACCCACATTCTCTATAAACAGCTCTTTTCCACCCACATTCTCTATAAACAGCTCTCTTCCACCCATGTTCTCTATAAATGGCTCCTGTCCATCCATGTTTTCTAGAGATTGCTCCTTTCTTCCCATGTGTTTTGTTGATGGCTCCTTTTCTCCCATGTGTTCTATAGATGGCTCCTTTCCTCCCATGTGTTCTAAAGACGGCTCCTTTCCTCCCATGTGTTCTATAGATGGCTCCTTTTCTCCCATGTGTTTTAAAGACTGCTCCTTTCCTCCTATGTGTTCAAAAGATGGCTCCTTTCCTCCCATGTGTTCTATAGATGGTTCCTTTACTCCCATGTGTTCTATAGATGGCTCCTTTTCTCCCATGTGTTCTAAAGACTACTCCTTTCCTCCCATGTGTTCTATAGATGGCTCCTTTCCTCCCATGTGTTCTATAGATGGCTCCTTTCCTCCTAAGTGTTCAAAAGATGGCTCCTTTCCTCCCATGTGTTCTATAGATGGTTCCTTTCCTCCCATGTGTTCTATAGACTGCTCCTTTCCTCCCATGTGTTCTATCGATGGCTCATTTCCTCCCATGTGTTCTATAGACGTCTCCTTACCTCCTATGTGTTCTACAGATGGCTCCTTACCTCCCATGTGTTCTATAGATGGCTCCTTACCTCCCATGTGTTCTATAGTTGGCTCCTTTTCACCCACATTCTCTATAAATGGCTCCTGTCCACCCATATTTTCTACAGACTGCTCCTTTCCTCCCATGTGTTATATAGATTGCTCCTTTCCTCCTATGTGTTCTATAGATGGCTCCTTTCCTCCCATGTGTTCTATAGATGGCTCCTTTCCTCCCATGTGTTCTATAGATGGCTCCTTTCCTCCTATGTGTTCTATAGATAGCTCCTTTCCTCCCATGTGTTCTATAGATGGTTCCTTTCCTCCTATGTGTTCTATAGATGGCTCCTTACCTCCTATGTGTTCTATAGATGACTCCTTTCCTCCCATGTGTTCTATAGATGGCTCCTTTCCTCCCATGTGTTATATAGATTGCTCCTTTCCTCCTATGTGTTCTATAGATGGCTCCTTTCCTCCCATGTGTTCTATAGATGGCTCCTTTCCTCCCATGTGTTCTATAGATGGCTCCTTTCCTCCCATGTGTTCTATAGATGGCTCCTTTCCTCCCATGTGTTCTATAGATGGCTCCTTTCCTCCCATGTGTTCTATAGATGGCTCCTTTCCTCCCATGTGTTCTATAGATGGCTCATTTCCTCCCATGTGTTCTATAGACGTCTCCTTACCTCCTATGTGTTCTACAGATGGCTCCTTACCTCCCATGTGTTCTATAGATGGCTCCTTACCTCCCATGTGTTCTATAGTTGGCTCCTTTTCACCCACATTCTCTATAAATGGCTCCTGTCCACCCATATTTTCTACAGACTGCTCCTTTCCTCCCATGTGTTATATAGATTGCTCCTTTCCTCCTATGTGTTCTATAGATGGCTCCTTTCCTCTCATGTGTTCTATAGATGGCTCCTTTCCTCCTATGTGTTCTATAGATGGCTCCTTTCCTCCCATGTGTTCTATAGATGGTTCCTTTCCTCCTATGTGTTCTATAGATGGCTCCTTACCTCCTATGTGTTCTATAGATGACTCCTTTCCTCCCATGTGTTCTATAGATGGCTCCTTTCCTCCCATGTGTTATGTAGATTGCTCCTTTCCTCCTATGTGTTCTATAGATGGCTCCTTTCCTCCCATGTGTTCTATAGATGGCTCCTTTCCTCCCATGTGTTCTATAGATGGCTCCTTTCCTCCCATGTGTTCTATAGATGGCTCCTTTCCTCCCATGTGTTCTATAGATGGCTCCTTACCTCCCATGTGTTCTATAGATGGCTCCTTACCTCCCATGTGTTCTATAGATGGCTCCTTTTCACCCATATTCTCTATAAATGGCTCCTGTCCATCCATATTTTCTACAGACTGCTCCTTTTCTCCCATGTGTTCTATAGATGGCTCTTTCCTCCCATGTGTTCTATAGATGGCTCCTTTCCTCCCATGTGTTCTATAGATGGCTCCTTTCCTCCCATGTGTTCTATAGATGGCTCCTTTCCTCTCATGTGTTCTATAGATGGCTCCTTTCCTCCCATGTGTTCTATAGATGGCTCCTTACCTCCCATGTGTTATATAGATGGCTCCTTTCCTCCTATGTGTTCTATAGATGGCTCCTTTCCTCCCATGTGTTCTATAGATGGCTACTTTCCTCCCATGTGTTCTATAGATGGCTCCTTACCTCCTATGTGTTCTATAGATGACTCCTTTCCTCCCATGTGTTCTATAGATGGCTCCTTTCCTCCCATGTGTTCTATAGATGGCTCCTTTCCTCCCATGTGTTATATAGATTGCTCCTTTCCTCCCATGTGTTCTATAGATGGCTCCTTTCCTCCCATGTGTTCTATAGATGGCTCCTTTCCTCCCATGTGTTCTATAGATGGCTCCTTTCCTCCCATGTGTTCTATAGATGGCTCCTTTCCTCCCATGTGTTCTATAGATGGCTACTTTCCTCCCATGTGTTCTATAGATGGCTCCTTACCTCCTATGTGTTCTATAGATGACTCCTTTCCTCCCATGTGTTCTATAGATGGCTCCTTTCCTCCCATGTGTTCTATAGATGGCTCCTTTCCTCCCATGTGTTATATAGATTGCTCCTTTCCTCCCATGTGTTCTATAGATGGCTCCTTTCCTCCCATGTGTTCTATAGATGGCTCCTTTCCTCCCATGTGTTCTATAGATGGCTCCTTTCCTCCCATGTGTTCTATAGATGGCTCCTTACCTCCCATGTGTTCTATAGATGGCTCCTTACCTCCCATGTGTTCTATAGATGGCTCCTTTTCACCCATATTCTCTATAAATGGCTCCTGTCCATCCATATTTTCTACAGACTGCTCCTTTTCTCCCATGTGTTCTATAGATGGCTCTTTCCTCCCATGTGTTCTATAGATGGCTCCTTTCCTCCCATGTGTTCTATAGATGGCTCCTTTCCTCCCATGTGTTCTATAGATGGCTCCTTTCCTCCCATGTGTTCTATAGATGGCTCCTTTCCTCCCATGTGTTCTATAGATGGCTCCTTACCTCCCATGTGTTCTATAGATGGCTCCTTACCTCCCATGTGTTCTATAGATGGCTCCTTTTCACCCATATTCTCTATAAATGGCTCCTGTCCATCCATATTTTCTACAGACTGCTCCTTTTCTCCAATGTGTTCTATAGATGGCTCTTTCCTCCCATGTGTTCTATAGATGGCTCCTTTCCTCCCATGTGTTCTATAGATGGCTCCTTTCCTCCTATGTGTTCTATAGATGGCTCCTTTCCTCTCATGTGTTCTATAGATGGCTCCTTTCCTCCTATGTGTTCTATAGATGGCTCCTTACCTCCTATGTGTTCTATAGATGGCTCCTTTCCTCCCATGTGTTCTATAGATGGCTCCTTTCCTCTCATGTGTTCTATAGATTGCTCCTTTCCTCCTATGTGTTCTATAGATGGCTCCTTTCCTCCCATGTGTTCTATAGATGGCTCCTTTCCTCTCATGTGTTCTAAAGCTGCTCCTTTTCTCCCATATAAGCTGGTCTTTCCTCCCATATGTTCTAGAAGCTGCTCTTTCCTCCCATATGTTCTAGAAGCTGCTCTTTCCTCCATGTGTTTGCCCCTCCTGCTTCATTACCTGAACACTGGGTGCTGTTATCATGACAGGCTCGGCTTTGCCGTGACTCTTCCTCACATGGGGTACCACCAAAGCGTGCAGGGGGGCTATTACATTGCCTGGTCCTCACAGAGTCTCCTGAGCAATCATCACAATATGACCAGGTTCCCCAAGTACTCCAGTTCCCATTTACTGAGGAGAAATGTAAAGGTTTTAGGTCTCTAAAGTTATGTGGGGATGGGAGATATATAATATCCCCCAGATACTTACCTGGACAGTAAGAGGAATAGGGGCACTCTTTCCGCTCCAGCTGCACTCCAATATCACCATAGTACTGCTGCACCCCATGGCATGGTACTCCGCCACCTCCAGGTTTTGGGCAGGCACAGCTCCGGTACCTTGTCACCATCTCTGTTCCACATGTTTTGGAGCATGGTGTCCAGTCTGACCAATCACACCAGCCTCCAGGCACTGGTAACACACAGGGACATGACATCAGCATGCATCAGTAATGAGCTCTCCATTTCATACTGTGTCATTCTTCCTCATCTCAGTCCCTGTGTAGTCATCATCTGAGTCTAGAGCCAGTCTCCGTTTCATCTCAGTCTGTGGCAATCAGTCTCAGTGTATTTCTGATTTTTGTCTCAGACTGTGACCCTACTACTGGTCTGAACCTAGTTCCAATCTGAGTCTAGCTCTGGTATAAAGGTAATTAAGCTATAAAAGAGTCTAGTCCCTGTTTTATCCTAGCCCCAGTCTGAGTCTTGGTCTAAATCTTGTCCTGGTCTGAAATTTCATCTGCGCCGAATCTAGTTTCGATCCGAGAATAGTGCTTGTGTGAAAGAAGCCTTTGACTGAGCCTATTTCTGGTCTGAATCTACTGTAGTTCCAGCCTGAGCTTAGTAAATGTCTGGGTATCACCTTCTGAGTCTAGTCCCAGTATCAAGCCTAAATCTTGGCCTGGTGCAAGTTCTGGTTGGAATCTAGATCTAAACTGAGCCTAGTCCATGCCTGGGAATATAGGAGGTCATTCAGACCTTGCCGCTATTGTGGCCCGCAGCGCAGTTTGCCGGTGGATGTGACACAATGTGATTGACAGTGGCAGGCAGTTTCATGGCGGTGACACGGCATTGGGGGGGGAGGCAACAGGAGCGGACTGGGACCGTTTTCGGTGGGGGGGGGGGGGGGGGGGGCTGTGTGATGTCACACGCAGCTGCTCTGATAAAAGAAGATGGCCACTGACTGTCTGGCAGTGCAGCGCCAGGGGTCAACCTTAGTTCCGATGGGTCTGCAATTAGATTACGGACGCATCGGCAGGTGGCCTTACACATGCTGGGTGGCTTTGCCTTGTGCTGGGCGGTCCTCAGCATGTGCAGAGATGAACGCAGATCTGGATGCATACGCATCGATCTGCGTTCATCTCTGAACAACCCCCATAGTCTTCTGTGCCTAGTCCATGCCTGAATATATAGTTTCCAGTCCCTAGTCCCGGCCTGAGCTTAGTCTGTGCCTGAGTATTTAGACTCCTGTGCCTAGTCCCTGCCTGAGTACATAGTTTCCTGTGCCTAGTCCCGGTGTGAGTCTAGTATTAGTCTGAGCGAAATCAAGGTCTAACCCTGGTACTAGTCTGAGCCATTTTCTGTCCTAAAAATGGATGTACTCCAAGCCCAGTCAATACCTGAATATACAGTATACTGAGCAGTCCCAGCCTGATCAAAGTCCCGGTCTGATCCCAGTACTAGTATGAACCATGTTCTGGACTAAGCCTAGTTCTTTTCTGAGCAGTATCCTGGTCTGAGCATAGTCCTGGCCTGAATCTAATTCCTATATGAGTCGAGTCCATGCATGGGTATGTTGTTTCCTGAGCCTAGTCCAGGTCTGAGTATGTTGCCTCCTAAACCTAGTCCATGCCTGGGCATGATGTCTCCTAAACTTAGTCCATACCTTGGTATTATGTCTCCTAATCCATGCATGGGTATGATGTCTCCTAAACCTAGTCCGTGCCTGGGTATGAAGTCTCCTGAGCCTAGTCCAGGCCTAAAAATGTTGTCTCCTAAGCTTAGTCCATGCCTGGGTATGACATCTCTTGAGCCTAGTCCATGCCCGAGTATGTTTGTCTCCTGAGCCTAGTCCCAATCTGAGTATGCTGTATATTGAACCTGGTACCGGACAAAGTATGCTGTCACGTGAGCCTAGTCCTGGTGTAAGTATGCTGTCTTCTGTGTCTAGTCCTGGTCTGAGTATGCTGTCTTCTGAGCCTAGTCCTGGTCTGAGTATGCTGTCTCCTGAGCCTAGTCCTGGTCTGAGTATGCTGTCTCCTGAGCCTAGTCCTGGTCTGAGTATGCTGTCTCCTGAGCCCAGTCCTCGTCTGAGAATGCTGTCTCCTGAGCCTAGTTCTAGTCTGAGTATGCTGCCTTGTGTGCCTAGTCCTGGTCTGAGTATGCTGTCTCCTAATCCTAGTCCTGGTATGAGTATGCTGTCTCCTGAGCATAGTCCTGATCTGAGAATGCTGTCTCTTGAGCCTAGTCCTGGTCTAAGAATGCTGTCTACTGAACCTACTCCTGGTCTGAGTATGCTGGTTCCTGAGCCTAGTCCTGGTCTGAGTATGCTGCCTCCTGAGCCTAGTCCTGGTCTGAGTATGATGTCTCCTGAGCCTACTACTGGTCTGAGTATGCTGTCTTCTAAGCCTAGTCCTGGTCTGAGAATGGTCTTCTGAGCTTAGTCCTAGTCTGAGAATGCTGTCTCCTGAGCCTAGTAATGGGCTGAGTATGCGGTCTCCTGAGCCTACTTCTGGTCTGAGAATGGTCTCCTGAGCCTAGTCCTGGTCTGAGTATGCTGTCTCCTGAGCCTACTACTGGTCTGAGTATGCTGTCTCCTGAACCTAGTCCTGGTCTAAGAATGCAGTCTCCTGAGCCTAGTTCTGGTCTGAGTATGCTGTCTCCTGAGCCTAGTCCTGGTCTAAGAATGCTGTCTCCTGAGCCTAGTAATGGGCTGAGTATGCATTCTCCAGAGCCTACTCCTGGTCTGAGAATAATCTCCTGAGCCTAGTCCTGGTCTGAGTATGCTGTCTCCTGAGCCTACTCCTGGTCTGAGTATGCTGTCTCCTGAGCCTAGTCCTCGTCTGAGAATGCTGTCTCCTGAGCCTAGTTCTGGTCTGAATATGCAGTCTCCTGAGTCTAGTCCTGGTCTGAGAATGCTGTCTCCTGAGCCTAGTACTGGTCTGAGTATGCTGTCTCCTGAGCCTAGTCCTGGTCTTTGTATGCTGTCTCCTGAACCTAGTCCTGGTCTGAGTATGCTGTCTCCTGAGCCTAGTCCTGGTCTGAGTATGCTGTCTCCTGTACATAGTCCTGGTCTGAGTATGCAGTCTCCTGAGCCTAGTCCTGGTCTAAGAATGCTGTCTCCTGAGCCTAGTCCTGGTCTAAGAATGCTGTCTCCTGAGCCTAGTCCTGGTCTGAGTATGCTGTCTCCTGAACCTAGTCCTGGTCTGAGTATGCTGTCTCCTGATCCTAGTCCTGGTCTGAGTATGCTGTCTCCTGAACCTAGTCCTGGTCTAAGAATGCTGTCTCCTGAGCCTAGTCCTGGTCTAAGAATGCTGTCTCCTGAGCCTAGTCCTGGTCTAAGAATGCTGTCTCCTGATCCTAGTCCTAGTCTGATTATGCTGCCTCCTGAGCCTAGTCCTGGTCTGAGTATGCTGTCTCCTGAGCCTAGTCCTGGTCTGAGTATGCTGTCTCCTGAACCTAGTCCTGGTCTGAGTATGCTGTCTCCTGAGCCTAGTCCTGGTCTGAGTATGCTGTCTCCTGAACCTAGTTCTGGTCTGAGTATGCTGTCTCCTGAACCTAGTCCTGGTCTAAGAATGCTGTCTCCTGAACCTAGTCCTGGTCTAAGAATGCTGTCTCCTGAGCCTAGTCCTGGTCTGAGTATGCTGTCTCCTGAGCCTAGTCCTGGCCTAAGAATACTGTCTCCTGAGCCTAGTCCTGTTCTGATTATGCTGTCTCCTGAGCCTAGTCCTAGTCAGAGTATGCAGTCTCCTGAGTCTAGTCCTGGTCTGAGTAACCTAGCAACACGAGGATGACAAGCCACCTAATAAATTGATAGAGTACTCTGCCCCTCCCTGTCTCACCTGCAGACTATACTGTAAATAAAGGCACCCTCACTGTGCTAGTACTTACCCGCGCAGATATTACTAGTGCACATCATGGTGCCGTTCACACAGGTGCTAGAAAGAAATGAGAGAATGAGTAGAGGGTCACGCCGGGACTGTATAGGTTCTATCATGGGGCTGATGAAACCGTGATCTTACCAGTTATTACAGCCATCCCCCCTGGGCACAGTCTCTCCAGGATGATGTCTTTCTCCGGTCAGAATGTCCAGACAGGAACAGTCCTCCAGGAGTACACATGCTGTGCTATTCTCAGACAGCAGCTTCCCTGGCGGGCAGTAACAGCCAGGCTGGCAGTGCCCATGGCAGTGCTGGGGGAGGAGGACATAACAATGAGGACTCTAACACTGACTGCATCGCTTTATGTCTGTATCACCAGGAATTCTCACTGTAGCTACATGTCATTCAGGTCACTTACAAACTGCAGCACACAGAACCTTTGTGCCATGGCACTTATTCCTGCAGTCACATCACAGGGGCAGGGGAGCCCGGCTACCCCCAGACCCGTCAGTCCAACCTGGCCCCCAATGGGAACTCCTCTCCCCCCACACCACCCAAGTCATCGGACCTTAGATTACTCTTGTGCATTCGCACTTGTTGTTTCCGTGTAGAGGTAACCGTGGAGGGGGGGGGGGGAACGACTTTTAAGTTTACGCTGTTTCTTATTATTGCTCCACCGGTCTGTGCAGTTATACATGTCATTTCTCTACATCCAAGACTCAGGCTCATCAGTACTTTGGGACCAGGTACAGGGGCCCCCTTTATACTACCCTGACGCCAGGCATGTCCCATTCATACAGACCAGTCATTCTCCACTCTGGGGGAGCACCTGGGGGGGGGATGCAGGTAGTCACTGAGGGGGCACAGTGAATGGCATCATTTTTGCCCTGCCCTGTGAGCTCTAATGTGCAAATCATGGCGTTGTGCAGAGAGGGTGCGCTCATGATGATGTCATTAGCTGAGGATCGCATCATCACTAGCAAGTGGGTGAGATTTGGGTGGATGAGGGAGGAGACCTACTCTCCCGAGTCTGTGAGGCCACCATGCAGCTTGGAAGAGTAGGTTAGAATGGCTGGGGTTTGTGGGGATGGCAAACCCCAGCCATTCATGTTATGCCACATGAGAGTGCCCCCTGTTCATGTTATGCCACATGAGAGTGCCCCCTGTTCATGTTATGCCACATGAGAGCGCCCCCTGTTCATGTTATGCCACATGAGAGCGCCCCCTGTTCATGTTATGCCACATGAGAGTGCCCCCTGTTCATGTTATGCCACATGAGAGTGCCCCCTGTTCATGTTATGCCACGTGAGAGCGCCCCCTGTTCATGTTATGCCACGTGAGAGCGCCCCCTGTTCATGTTATGCCACGTGAGAGCGCCCCCTGTTCATGTTATGCCACATGAGAGCGCCCCCTGTTCATGTTATGCCACATGAGAGCGCCCCCTGTTCATGTTATGCCACATGAGAGCGCCCCCTGTTCATGTTATGCCACATGAGAGCGCCCCCTGTTCATGTTATGCCACATGAGAGCGCCCCCTGTTCATGTTATGCCACGTGAGAAGAGTGTCCCCTGTTCATGTTATGTCACATGAGAGCGCCCCCTGTTCATGTTATGCCACATGAGAGCGCCCCCTGTTCATGTTATGCCACATGAGAGCGCCCCCTGTTCATGTTATGCCACATGAGAGTGCCCCCTGTTCACGTTATGCCACATGAGAGTGCCCCCTGTTCATGTTATGCCACATGAGAGTGCCCCCTGTTCATGTTATGCCACATGAGAGCGCCCCCTATTTATGTTATGCCACATGAGAGCGCCCCCTGTTCATGTTATGCCACATGAGAGTGCCCCCCTGTTATGCCACATGAGAGCGCCCCCTGTTCATGTTATGCCACATGAGAGCGCCCCCTGTTCATGTTATGCCACGTGAGAAGAGTGTCCCCTGTTCATGTTATGCCACGTGAGAAGAGTGCCCCCTGTTCATGTTATGCCACATGAGAGCGCCTCCAGTTCATATGAGGAAATCCTGGGAAATTGGTATGCAGCAGTATAACCTGGGTCCCGGGCCCCCTACGTGTCTGGGCCCTATAGCAATGGCACCCCCTGCACCCACTATGGCTACGCTTCTTGCTGTAACTAGAACTGCATTATAACTACAATGTAACCATAATATAACTACTGTATTAAGCAAACTGTTACTACAATGTAAAATAAGAATTTACTTACCGATAATTCTATTTCTCATAGTCCGTAGTGGATGCTGGGACTCCGTAAGGACCATGGGGAATAGCGGCTCCGCAGGAGACTGGGCACAAAAGTAAAAGCTTGAACTAGCTGGTGTGCACTGGCTCCTCCCCCTATGACCCTCCTCCAAGCCTCAGTTAGGATACTGTGCCCGGACGAGCGTACATAATAAGGAAGGATCTTGAATCCCGGGTAAGACTCATACCAGCCACACCAATCACACCGTACAACCTGTGATCTGAACCCAGTTAACAGTATGATAAACGAAGGAGCCTCTGAAAAGATGGCTCACAACAATAATAACCCGAATTTTGTAACAATAACTATATACAAGTATTGCAGACAATCCGCACTTGGGATGGGCGCCCAGCATCCACTACGGACTATGAGAAATAGAATTATCGGTAAGTAAATTCTTATTTTCTCTAACGTCCTAAGTGGATGCTGGGACTCCGTAAGGACCATGGGGATTATACCAAAGCTCCCAAACGGGCGGGAGAGTGCGGATGACTCTGCAGCACCGAATGAGAGAACTCCAGGTCCTCCTCAGCCAGGGTATCAAATTTGTAGAATTTAGCAAACGTGTTTGCCCCTGACCAAGTAGCTGCTCGGCAAAGTTGTAAAGCCGAGACCCCTCGGGCAGCCGCCCAAGATGAGCCCACCTTCCTTGTGGAATGGGCTTTTACAGATTTTGGCTGTGGCAGGCCTGCCACAGAATGTGCAAGCTGAATTGTACTACAAATCCAACGAGCAATCGTCTGCTTAGAAGCAGGAGCACCCAGCTTGTTGGGTGCATACAGGATAAACAGCGAGTCAGATTTCCTGACTCCAGCCGTCCTGGAAATATATATTTTCAGGGCCCTGACTACGTCCAGTAACTTGGAGTCCTCCAAGTCCCTAGTAGCCGCAGGCACCACAATAGGCTGGTTCACGTGAAACGCTGAAACCACCTTTGGGAGAAATTGAGGACGAGTCCTCAATTCTGCCCTATCCGTGTGAAAAATCAGGTAAGGGCTTTTATAAGATAAAGCCGCCAATTCTGAGACACGCCTGGCTGAAGCCAGGGCTAACAGCATTACCACCTTCCATGTGAGATATTTTAATTCCACAGTGGTGAGTGGTTCAAACCAATGTGATTTTAGGAACCCCAAAACCACATTGAGATCCCAAGGTGCCACCGGGGGCACAAAAGGAGGTTGTATATGCAGTACCCCTTTGACAAACGTCTGGACTTCAGGCACTGAAGCCAGTTCTTTTTGGAAGAAAATCGACAGGGCCGAAATTTGAACCTTAATGGACCCTAATTTTAGGCCCATAGACAGTCCTGTTTGCAGGAAATGTAGGAAGCGACCCAGTTGAAATTCCTCTGTAGGGGCCTCTTTGGCCTCACACCACGCAACATATTTTCGCCAAATGCGGTGATAATGTTTTTCGGTTACATCCTTCCTGGCCTTTATCAGGGTAGGGATGACTTCTTCTGGAATGCCTTTTTCCTTCAGGATCCGGCGTTCAACCGCCATGCCGTCAAACGCAGCCGCGGTAAGTCTTGGAACAGACAATGCCCCTGCTGGAGCAGGTCCTTTCTTAGAGGTAGAGGCCATGGTTCCTCCGTGAGCATCTCTTGAAGTTCCGGGTACCAAGTCCTTCTTGGCCAATCCGGAACCACGAGTATAGTTCTTACTCCTCTCCTTTTTATGATTCTTAGTACTTTTGGTATGAGAGGCAGAGGAGGGAACACATACACTGACTGGTACACCCATGGTGTTACCAGAGCGTCCACCGCTATTGCCTGAGGGTCCCTTGACCTGGCGCAATATCTGTCTAGTTTTTTGTTGAGACGGGACGCCATCATGTCCACCTTTGGTTTTTCCCAACGGTTTACCATCTCTTGGAAGACTTCTGGATGAAGTCCCCACTCCCCCGGGTGAAGGTCGTGTCTGCTGAGGAAGTCCGCTTCCCAGTTGTCCACTCCCGGAATGAACACTGCTGACAGTGCTATCACATGATTCTCCGCCCCGTGAAGAATCCTTGCAGCTTCTGCCATCGCCCTCCTGCTTCTCGTGCCGCCCTGTCTGTTTACGTGGGCGACTGACGTGATGTTGTCCGATTGGATCAATACCGCCTGACCCTGAAGCAGGGGTTTTGCTTGACTTAGGGCATTGTAAATGGCCCTTAGTTCCAGAATGTTTATATGAAGAGATGTTTCCATGCTTGACCACAAGCCCTGGAAATTTCGTCCCTGTGTGACTGCTCCCCAGCCTCTCAGGCTGGCATCCGTGGTTACCAGGATCCAATCCTGAATGCCGAATCTGCGGCCCTCTAGTAGATGAGCACTCTGCAGCCACCACAGAAGAGACACCCTTGTCCTTGGCGACAGGGTTATCCGCTGATGCATCTGAAGATGCGATCCGGACCATTTGTCCAGAAGATCCCACTGAAACGTTCTTGCATGGAATCTTCCGAATGGAATCGCTTCGTAAGAAGCCACCATTTTTCCCAGGACCCTCGTGCACTGATGCACTGACACCTGGCCTGGTTTTAGGAGATTCCTGACTAGCTCGGATAACTCCCTGGCCTTCTCCTCTGGGAGAAACACCTTTTTCTGGACTGTGTCCAGAATCATTCCTAGGAACAGGAGACGTGTTGTTGGAATCAGCTGCGATTTTGGAATATTTAGAATCCACCCGTGCTGACGTAATACTAACTGAGATAGTGCTACTCCGACTTCTAACTGTTCCCTGGACCTTGCCCTTATCAGGAGATCGTCCAAGTAAGGGATAATTAAAACGCCTTTTCTTCGAAGAAGAATCATCATTTCGGCCATTACCTTGGTAAAGACCCGAGGTGCCGTGGACAACCCAAACGGCAGCGTCTGAAACTGATAATGACAGTTTTGTACTACAAACCTGAGATACCCTTGGTGAGAAGGGTAGATTGGGACGTGGAGATAAGCATCTTTGATGTCCAGAGACACCATATAGTCCCCTTCTTCCAGGTTTGCTATCACTGCTCTGAGTGACTCCATCTTGAATTTGAACCTCTTTATGTAAGTGTTCAAGGATTTTAGATTTAAAATTGGTCTCACCGAGCCGTCCGGCTTCGGTACCACAAACAGCGTGGAATAATACCCCTTTCCCTGTTGTAGGAGAGGTACCTTGATTATCACCTGCTGGGAATACAGCTTGTGAATGGCTTCCAAAACTGCCTCCCTGTCGGAGGGAGACTTTGGTAGAGCAGACTTCAGGAACCGGCGAGGGGGAGACGTCTCGAATTCCAGTTTGTACCCCTGTGATACTACCTGCAGAATCCAGGGGTCCACTTGCGAGTGAGCCCACTGCGCGTTGAAATTTTTGAGACGGGCCCCCACCGTGTCCGAGTCCGCTTGTAAAGCCCCAGCGTCATGCTGAAGACTTGGCAGAAGCAGAGGAGGGCTTCTGCTCCTGGGAAGAGGCTGCCTGGTGCAGTCTTTTTCCTCTTCCTCTGCCCCGGGGCAGAAATGAGTGGCCTTTTGCCCGCTTGTACTTATGGGAACGAAAGGACTGAGTTTGAAAAGACGGTGTCTTTTTCTGCTGAGAGGTGACCTGGGGTAAAAAGGTGGACTTTCCGGCCGTTGCCGTGGCCACCAGGTCCGATAGACCGGCCCCAAATAACTCCTCCCCTTTATACGGCAATACTTCCATATGTCGTTTGGAATCCGCATCCCCTGACCACTGTCGCGTCCATAACGCTCTTCTGGCAGAAATGGACATAGCACTCACTCTTGATGCCAGGGTGCAAATATCCCTCTGTGCATCACGCATATATAGTAATGCATCCTTCAAATGCTCTATAGTTAGTAATATACTGTCCCTATCCAGGGTATCAATATTTTCAGTCAGGGAATCCGACCACGCCACTCCAGCACTGCACATCCAGGCTGAGGCGATTGCTGGTCGCAGTATAACACCAGTATGTGTGTATATACCCTTCAGGATATTTTTCAGCCTTCTATCCGCTGGTTCTTTGAGGGCGGCCGTATCAGGAGACGGTAACGCTACTTGTTTAGATAAACGTGTGAGCGCTTTATCTACTCTAGGGGGTGTTTCCCAACGCGCCCTAACCTCTGGCGGGAAAGGGTATAGTGCCAATAATTTATTAGAAATTAGCACTTTTTTATCGGGGGAACCCCACGCTTTATCACACACCTCATTTAATTCATCTGACTCAGGAAAAGCTACTGGTAGTTTTTTTACTCCCCACATAATACCCTTCTTTGTGGTACTTGTAGTGTCAGAAATGTTCAATGCCTCCTTCATTGCCGTGATCATGTAACGTGTGGCCCTACTGGACATTACGTTTGTCTCCTCACCGTCGACACTGGACTCAGTATCTGTGTCTGGGTCTGTGTCGACCCACTGAGGTAACGGGCGTTTTATCGCCCCTGACGGTGTCTGAGACGCCTGGACAGGCACTAATTGATTTGTCGGCTGTCTCATGTCGTCAACAGTTTTTTGTAAAGTGCTGACATTGTCACGTAGTTCTTTAAATACAACCATCCAGTCAGGTGTCGACTCCCTAGGGGGTGACATCACTAACACAGGCAATTGCTCTGCTTCCACATCATTTTCCTCCTCATACATGTCGACACAATCGTACCGACACCCAGCACACACAAAGGGAATGCTCTGATAGAGGACAGGACCCCACTAGCCCTTTGGGGAGACAGAGGGAGAGTTTGCCAGCACACACCAGAGCGCTATATATATATATATATATATATATATAGGGATAACCTTATATAAGTGTTACTCCCTTTTATAGCTGCTGTTTATAATTTAGCTGCCAATAGTGCCCCCCCTCTCTCGTTTTTACCCTGATTCTGTAGGGACTGCAGGGGAGAGTCAGGGAGCCGTCCTTCCAGCGGAACTGTGAGGGAAAATGGCGCTTGTGTGCTGAGGAGATAGGCTCCGCCCCTTCACGACGGCCTTATCTCCCGCTTTTTTCTGGAAAACTGGCAGGGGTTAAATACATCCATATAGCCCAGGAGCTATATGTGATGTATTTCTTTTGCCATCCTAAGGTATTTCAGTTTTTATTGCGTCTCAGGGCGCTCCCCCCCAGCGCCCTGCACCCTCAGTGACCGGAGTGTGAAGTGTGCTGAGAGCAATGGCGCACAGCTGCAGTGCTGTGCGCTACCTTAGTTGAAGACAGGAACGTCTTCTGCCGCCGATTTCACCGGACCTCTTCGTTCTTCTGGCTCTGTAAGGGGGCCGGCGGCGCGGCTCCGGGACCCATCCAGGCTGAACCTGTGATCGTCCCTCTGGAGCTAATGTCCAGTAGCCTAAGAAGCCCAATCCACTCTGCACGCAGGTGAGTTCGCTTCTTCTCCCCTTAGTCCCACGATGCAGTGAGCCTGTTGCCAGCAGGACTCACTGAAAATAAAAAACCTAAAATAAACTTTTACTCTAAGCAGCTCAGGAGAGCCACCTAGCATGCACCCTTCTCGTTCGGGCACAAGAATCTAACTGAGGCTTGGAGGAGGGTCATAGGGGGAGGAGCCAGTGCACACCAGCTAGTTCAAGCTTTTACTTTTGTGCCCAGTCTCCTGCGGAGCCGCTATTCCCCATGGTCCTTACGGAGTCCCAGCATCCACTTAGGACGTTAGAGAAATATAATGTAACTAATAGAACTACAATGTAAAGGAAATGTAATGATAAAATAAATCCAATAATAATGTAACTACAATGTAACGGTTATGCTGTATAATGTCACCTGATGTAACGCGACATCATCACATGACCTGGGACACGCCGGCCCACAGCTGCTGTAGGTGGAGTTCCTGATGGCCGAGCAGTTTGTCTCTGGAAGAAGAGAAGCAAAAACCTTATTCCTGCAGGAGTTCTATAACTCCGGGAAAGGTGACCTGACAGTTCTCCCCTGTGGTACACGTTACACTGTAACTCTCAGCTATGTTCCCACTTTATCATTCCCTGGACCCCACACTGGGGGTTATTCAGGATTGTTAGCAAACCAAAAAAAACATGCTGCACTGCAGGTGGGGCAGATATAACATGTGCAGAGAGAGTTAGGTTTGGGTGGGTTATAGTGTTTCTGTGCAGGGTAAATACTCACTGCTTTATTTTTACACTGCAATTTAGATTTCATGTTGAATACACCCCACCCAAATCTAACTCTCTCTGCACATGTTACATCTGCCCCACCTGCACTGCACATGGTTTTGTGTGCTTTTAGTGTGCTTTTTTGTTTGCTAACAAACTTAAATGAGGCCCCTCAGTGTCTGTATGGATGGCATGTCACAGCTAGTCTACCCTCTCGTCTGTCCTCACCTGGGCATGACACAAGCTGGCATGACTCCATCTCAGTGCTAGGACCCTCACAGTAATCTCCGTCTCCGAGGGGTGATGGATTGTTACACGTTCGCTGGCGTGATCTCACCCCCTCTCCGCAGCTCTTGGTACAGTCCATCCAGCTACTCCACGCACTCCAGCTCCCACTTTCTGGAATAGAGATAAGGAACAGACCATGTGAGTCAGGGTAAGAGGAGACCACATAATCTTATTACAGGGCTCAGGCTGTTTATCAAGCAGCAAGGTGTCTTCTGCACAAGAAGAAAAAGTAGCAGAAGGATGACGAGAAACAGAACAAGAAGGAGGACAAGAAGAACAAGTAGGAGGAAAAGGAGGACAAAAAGAAAGAGGAGGAGGACCAAAAGGACAAGAACAACAAGAAGGAAGATAAAAAAAGAGAACAAGAAGAATAAGGAACAGAAGAATGAGGACAAACAGGCCAAGAAGGAGAAGAACAAAGACAAGAAGAACAAGAAGGAGGAAAATAAGAACAAGAAGAAAGATAAAAAAAGGACAAAAAGAACAAGAATGATAATAAAGACAAGAAGAACAAGTAGGAGAAGAATGAGGACAAACATAACAAGAAGAACAAGAAGGAGGAAAATAAGAACAAGAAGAAAGATAAAAAAAGAAGGCAAGAAGAACAAGAATGATAATAAAGACAAGAAGAACATGTAGGAGAAGTATGAGGACAAACATAACAAGAAGAACAAGTAGGAAGAAAAAGAGGACAATAAGAACAAGAAGGAAGAGAAGGAGGACCAGAAGGAAAAGAACAAGAAGGAAGATAAAAAAAAAGGACAAGAAGAACAAGGAACTGAAGAATGAGGACAAACAGAACAAGAAGGAGGAGAATAAAGACAAGAAGATCAAGAAGGAGGACAAACAGAAAAAGAAGGAAGATTAAAAAAAAAGAGGACAAGTAGAAAAAGAAGGATAATAAAGACGGGATCAGTATGATATCTCGGCGGTCAGGAGACTTACGCCGGGATCCCAACGGCGAGCGCAGTGTGTCTACTCGCGGGCTCGCTGCACTTGCCACGCTACGGGCCCTGTGGCAACTTTCGGTCACCACAGGGTTCTATTCCCCCTGGGGTGGTGGCGTGGACCACCACCCAAGTGGGGTTTGTGGCCAGCATTCGGGATTCCGACCGCCGGTATTTCACCTGGTGTCAGGATTCGGCGTTGGTATCCTGACAGCTGGGATCCTGACCAGCGGTCAATTGACTGCCTCTCATAAAGACAAGAACATGTAGGAGAAGAATGATGATAAACATAACAAGAAGGGGGAGAAGAAAGATAAGAACAAGAAGGAAGAAAAGGAAGACAAGAACAACAAAAAGGAAAATAAAAATGGGGACAAGAAGAACAAGAAATATAATAAGTACAAGGAGAACGAGGACAAACAGAAGAAGGAGGAGAACAAAGAGCAGAAGAACAAGAAGGAGGACAGTAAGAACAAGAATGAAGATTAAAAAAAGGACAAGAAGAACAAGAAGGATAATAAAGACAAGAAGAGAAGAATGAGGACAAACACAACAAGAAGTAGGCGAATAAAGACAAGAAGAATAAGAAAGAAGAGAAGGAGGACAAGAAGGAAAGTAAAAAAAGGAGGACAAGAAGAACAAGAAGGATAATAAAGATAAGAACAACAAAGGGGTAGAAGAATGAGGACAAACAGAACAAGAAGGAGAAGAAAGACAAGAAGAACAATAAGGAAGAGAAGGAGGAGAGGGAGGGCAGGAAGGACAAGAAGGACAATATAAAGAAGAATAAAGAGAAGACGAACAAGGAGAAGGAGAATGACGACATACAGAACAAGAAGGAGGATCATAAGAACAAGGAGGAGGAGAAGACAGACATGGACAAGAAGGAGAAGAAGGAGGACAAGAAGAAGCACAACAAGAAAGGGGAGTACGAAGATTAGAAGAAGTTGATAGAGGAAGAGAAGAAGTAGGAGGAGAAGAGGAAGATGAAGGAGTATAGAACAAGAATGAGTAGGAGAAGAAGCAGCAAAGGTTCCTAATAATCTGCTCTGTGTTGTTCACCCCCAGAGGCAGCTGCTGTGTGTATGTGTATTAGACATTTGCTGAGGAAGAAAATCCATCATTTCCCTCTGAGGATTTCAGAACAGGGCAGAAATGAGACTCCAATATGTGGAATAAGAAATACAGATGTGTCCTCATACATCTAGCCCCAATACCCGCACAGTCAGATCTCAGTACCCATACACACAGACCTCAGTACTCACACACACAGACCTCAGTACCCCCCACACACAGACCTCAGTACTCACACACACAGACCTCAGTACTCACACACACAGACCTCAGTACTCACACACACACAGACCTCAGTACTCACACACACAGATCTCAGTACTCACACACACAGACCTCAGTACTCACACACACAGACCTCAGTACTCACACACACAGACCTCAGTACTCACACACACACAGACCTCAGTACTCACACACACAGATCTCAGTACTCACACACACAGACCTCAGTACTCACACACACGGACCTCAGTACTCACACACACAGATCTCAGTACTCACACACACGGACCTCAGTACTCACACACACGGACCTCAGTACTCACACACACACACACACACACACACACACACACACACAGATCTCAGTACTCACACACATAGACCTCAGTACTCACACACACAGACCTCAGTACCCCCCACACACACACACAGATCTCAGTACTCACACATATAGACCTCAGTACTCACACACACACATAGACCTCAGTACTCACACACACAGACCTCAGTACCCCCCACACACACACAGGTCTCAGTACTCACACACACAGACCTCAGTACTCACACACACAGACCTCAGTACTCACACACACAGACCTCAGTACTCACACACACAGACCTCAGTACTCACACACACAGATCTCAGTACTCACACACACACAGACCTCAGTACTCACACACACACACACACAGACCTCAGTACTCACACACACAGACCTCAGTACTCACACACACACAGACCTCAGTACTCACACACACACAGATCTCAGTACTCACACACACAGACCTCAGTACTCACACACACAGACCTCAGTACTCACACACACAGACCTCAGTACCCCCCACACACACAGATCTCAGTACTCACATATACAGACCTCAGTACTCACACACACAGACCTCAGTACTCACACACACAGACCTCAGTACTCACACACACAGACCTCAGTACTCACACACACACAGACCTCAGTACTCACACACACACAGACCTCAGTACTCACACACACCTCAGTACTCACACACACAGACCTCAGTACTCACACACACACACACACACACACACACACAGACCTCAGTACTCACACACACAGACCTCAGTACTCACACACATAGACCTCAGTACTCACACACACAGACCTCAGTACTCACACACACACAGATCTCAGTACTCACACACACAGATCTCAGTACTCACACACACAGACCTCAGTACTCACACACATAGACCTCAGTACTCACACACACACAGATCTCAGTACTCACACACACAGATCTCAGTACTCACACACACAGACCTCAGTACTCACACACACAGCCTCAGTACTCACACACACACAGACCTCAGTACTCACACACACAGACCTCAGTACTCACACACACAGACCTCAGTACTCACACACACAGACCTCAGTACCCCCCACACACAGACCTCAGTACTCACACACACAGACCTCAGTACTCACACACACAGACCTCAGTACTCACACACACACAGACCTCAGTACTCACACACACAGATCTCAGTACTCACACACACAGACCTCAGTACTCACACACACAGACCTCAGTACTCACACACACAGACCTCAGTACTCACACACACACAGACCTCAGTACTCACACACACAGATCTCAGTACTCACACACACAGACCTCAGTACTCACACACACGGACCTCAGTACTCACACACACAGATCTCAGTACTCACACACACGGACCTCAGTACTCACACACACGGACCTCAGTACTCACACACACACACAGATCTCAGTACTCACACACATAGACCTCAGTACTCACACACACAGACCTCAGTACCCCCCACACACACACACAGATCTCAGTACTCACACATATAGACCTCAGTACTCACACACACACATAGACCTCAGTACTCACACACACAGACCTCAGTACCCCCCACACACACACAGGTCTCAGTACTCACACACACAGACCTCAGTACTCACACACACAGACCTCAGTACTCACACACACAGACCTCAGTACTCACACACACAGACCTCAGTACTCACACACACAGATCTCAGTACTCACACACACACAGACCTCAGTACTCACACACACACACACACACACACACACACACACACAGACCTCAGTACTCACACACACAGACCTCAGTACTCACACACACACAGACCTCAGTACTCACACACACACAGATCTCAGTACTCACACACACAGACCTCAGTACTCACACACACAGACCTCAGTACTCACACACACAGACCTCAGTACCCCCCACACACACAGATCTCAGTACTCACATATACAGACCTCAGTACTCACACACACAGACCTCAGTACTCACACACACAGACCTCAGTACTCACACACACAGACCTCAGTACTCACACACACACAGACCTCAGTACTCACACACACACAGACCTCAGTACTCACACACACCTCAGTACTCACACACACAGACCTCAGTACTCACACACACAGACACACACACACACACACACACACACACAGACCTCAGTACTCACACACACAGACCTCAGTACTCACACACATAGACCTCAGTACTCACACACACAGACCTCAGTACTCACACACACACAGATCTCAGTACTCACACACACAGATCTCAGTACTCACACACACAGACCTCAGTACTCACACACATAGACCTCAGTACTCACACACACACAGATCTCAGTACTCACACACACAGATCTCAGTACTCACACACACAGACCTCAGTACTCACACACACAGCCTCAGTACTCACACACACACAGACCTCAGTACTCACACACACAGACCTCAGTACTCACACACACAGACCTCAGTACTCACACACACAGACCTCAGTACCCCCCACACACAGACCTCAGTACTCACACACACAGACCTCAGTACTCACACACACAGATCTCAGTACTCACACACACACAGACCTCAGTACTCACACACACAGATCTCAGTACTCACACACACACAGATCTCAGTACTCACACACACAGACCTCAGTACTCACACACACAGATCTCAGTACCCACACACACACACAGGTCTCATTACCCACACACACACACACACACACACACACACACACACACACACACACACACACACACGTCTCAGTACCCCCACAGGTCTCAGTATAAACACACACACACACAGGTCTCAGTATACACACACACACACACACACACACACACACACATAGAGGTCTCAGTACCCACACACACAGGTCTCAGCACCCCCACAGGTCTCAGTATAAACACACACACACACACACACACACACACACACACACACACACACAGGCAGGGCCGTAACTACGTGTGTGCCAAGGGGGCTTGGCACACAGCGCAGTTGCCCTGGGGGCGCAACGGCCAGCGGCATGTAATGAGTCAAATTGACTCCATACATGCCGCCTCTGTGTGCGCCGTGCGCCGCGCTGGAGGAGAGAGACCAGCGCCGGGTTCAAGGAGGAGGAGGGAGGGGAAGCAGGGAGCCGCAGCAGCGCTATTTGATTGGTAGTAAGCGCCGCTGCAGCATCCCCCTCTCCTTCTGTATTGGCTGCCCGGCGCTGCTATGGATGCTGGGATGCGGTTCCTTCATCCCAGCATCCACAGCAGCGCCAGGCAACCAATACAGAAGGAGAGGGGGATGCTGCAGCGGCGCTTACTACCAATCAAATAGCGCTGCTGCGGCTCCCTGCTCCCCCTCCCTCCTCCTCCTTCTCACCTCACACAGCCTGCACCGAGGGAGCTGCACGAGGAGCCTGTCAGCGGGGAGAAGGTAAGTATGTCTCTCTCTCTCTCTCTCTTTCTCTCTCTCTCTCTCTCTCAGGGGGACACCGTCTGCCGCAATGTGTAAAAAGGGGCCCTGGCTGCCGCAATGTATAAAAAGGGGGTCTGGCTGCTGCAATGTGTAAAATGGGGTCCTGGCTGCCGCAATGTATAAAAAGGGGGTCTGGCTGCCGCAATGTGTAAAAAGGGGGCCTGGCTGCCGTTATGTGTAAAATGGGGTCCTGGCTGCCGCAATGTGTAAAAAGGGGGACTGGCTGCCGCAATGTGTAAAATGGGGTCCTGGCTGCCGCAATGTGTAAAAAGGGGGACTGGCTGCCGCAATGTGTAAAATGGGGTCCTGGCTGCCGCAATGTGTAAAAAGGGGGACTGGCTGCCGCAATGTGTAAAATGGGGTCCTGGCTGCCGCAATGTGTAAAAAGGGGGACTGGCTGCCGCAATGTGTAAAATGGGGTCCTGGCTGCCGCAATGTATAAAAAGGGGGTCTGGCTGCCGCAATGTGTAAAAAGGGGGGGACTGGCTGCCGCAATGTGTAAAATGGGGTCCTGGCTGCCACAATGTATAAAAAGGGGGACTGGCTGCCGTAATGTGTAAAAAGGGGGGGACTGGCTGCCGCAATGTGTAAAATGGGGTCCTGGCTGCCGCAATGTGTAAAAAGGGGGACTGGCTGCCGCAATGTGTAAAAAGGGGGACTGGCTGCCGTAATGTGTAAAAAGGGGGGGACTGGCTGCCGTAATGTGTAAAAAGGGGGGGACTGGCTGCCGCAATGTGTAAAATGGGGTCCTGGCTGCCACAATGTATAAAAAGGGGGACTGGCTGCCGTAATGTGTAAAAAGGGGGGGACTGGCTGCCGCAATGTGTAAAATGGGGTCCTGGCTGCCGCAATGTGTAAAAAGGGGGACTGGCTGCCGCAATGTGTAAAATGGGGTCCTGGCTGCCACAATGTATAAAAAGGGGGACTGGCTGCCGCAATGTGTAAAATGGGGTCCTGGCTGCCACAATGTATAAAAAGGGGGTCTGGCTGCCGCAATGTGTAAAAAGGGTGCCTGGCTGCCGCAATGTGTAAAGAGGGGGCCTGGCTGCCGCAATGTGTAAAGAGGGGGACTGGCTGCCGTAATGTGTAAAAAGGGGGGGTCCTGGCTGCCGCAATGTGTAAAATGGGGTCCTGGCTGCCACAATGTGTGAAAAGGGGGACTGGCTGCCGCAATGTGTAAAATGGGGTCCTGGCTGCCGCAATGTGTAAAAAGGGGGACTGGCTGCCACAATGTATAAAAAGGGGGTCTGGCTGCCGCAATGTTTAAAAAGGGGGACTGGCTGCCGCAATGTGTAAAGAGGGGGCCTGGCTGCCGCAATGTGTAAAGAGGGGGCCTGGCTGCCGCAATGTGTAAAGAGGGGGCCTGGCTGCCGCAATGTGTAAAGAGGGGGCCTGGCTGCCGCAATGTGTAAAGAGGGGGACTGGCTGCTGTAATGTGTAAAAAGGGGGGGTCCTGGCTGCCGCAATGTGTAAAAAGGGGTCCTGGCTGCCGCAATGTGTAAAGAGGGGGACTGGCTGCCGTAATGTGTAAAAAGGGGGGGTCCTGGCTGCCGCAATGTGTAAAATGGGGTCCTGGCTGCCGCAATGTGTAAAAAGGGGGACTGGCTGCCACAATGTATAAAAAGGGGTCCTGGCTGCCGCAATGTGTAAAGAGGGGGACTGGCTGCTGCAATGTGTAAAAAGGGGGACTGGCTGCTGCAATGTGTAAAAAGGGGGACGCTGTCTGCTGTAATGTATAAAAGGGGCTCTACCTGGTGTAGTGGCGCTACTGTGCAGCGTAATTTGAATAATGTAGACTACTGTGCACCGTAGTATGAATTGCTGTTATTTTGTGGCCACGCCCCTTCCCCGTGAAGCCACGCCCCTATAAATTTTGCGCGCGCCTGCGGCGCGCACTGCCCCTGTCTTACATGGGGGGGGGGGGGGGGGGCGCCACTGTCGTTTCTTGCACACAGCGCTAAAATGGCTAGTTACGGCACTGCACACAGGTCTCAGTATAAACACACACACACACACACACACACACACACACACACACACACACACACACACACGTCTCAGTATACACACACACACACACACACACACACACGTCTCAGTATACACACACACACACACACACACACACAGGTCTCAGTATACACACACACAGGTCTCAGTACACACACACACACACACACACACACACAGGTCTCAGTACACACACACAGGTCTCGGTATATACACACACACACACGTCTCAGTATACACACACACACACACACACAGGTCTCAGTATACACACACACACACACACACAGGTCTCAGTATACACACACACAGGTCTCAGTATCCCTACACACACACACACACACACAGGTCTCAGTACCCCCACACACACAGGTCTCGGTATATACACACACACACGTCTCAGTATACACACACACACACACACACACACACACACACACACACACACACACACGTCTCAGTATGCACACACACACACACACACACACACACGTCTCAGTATACACACACACACACACACACACACACGTCTCAGTATACACACACACACACACACACACACATACACGTCTCAGTATACACACACACACACACACACACACACACGTCTCAGTATACACACACACGTCTCAGTATACACACACACACACACACACACACGTCTCAGTATACACACACACACAGGTCTCAGTATACACACACACACACACACACACACATACACACACACACACACACACATACACGTCTCAGTATACACACACACACACACACACACACACACACACGTCTCAGTATACACACACACACACACACACACAGGTCTCAGTATACACACACACAGGTCTCAGTACACACACACACACACACACACACACACACACAGGTCTCAGTACACACACACACACACACACACACACACACACACACAGGTCTCAGTACACACACACACACACACACACACACACACACACACACACACACACACACAGAGGGGAATGCACGGTGTTTGTGGTGCTCTCTCACCAGGACAGTGCTCCAGATTACAGGGTTCCTCCTCCCGGTCTGGACCCTCACAGGGTGAACCGCCTCCCGAGGGAGCGGGTTCTGTGCAGAATCTGTAGCGGTTCTGGAACCCTCCTCCGCACGTGGATGAACAGTCGCTCCAGGGCGTCCATTGCGACCAGTTCCCATTTACAGCTGCAGAACAATAACATGATGATGGACAAGGATCAGTCTACATATACACACTGCCGTGTCCTAGACGTGTTCCCTACATGTTCTGCCTGACTGTGACACACATCGTCTGGAACGTTCCTATAACCAGATAGAGAAGAGTTTATTGTCCGAACTCCCAACCCCCTATAACGCAATACAGTCACTCACTGGCGGGCAAACCCCATATAACGCAATACAGTCACTCACTGGCGGGCAAACCCCCTATAACGCAATACAGTCACTCACTGTCAGGCAAACCCCCTATAACGCAATACAGTCACTCACTGGCGGGCAAACCCCATATAACGCAATACAGTCACTCACTGGCGGGCAAACCCCCTATAACGCAATACAGTCACTCACTGTCAGGCAAACCCCCTATAACGCAATACAGTCACTCACTGGCGGGCAAACCCCATATAACGCAATACAGTCACTCACTGGCGGGCAAACCCCCTATAACGCAATACAGTCACTCACTGGCGGGCAAACCCCCTATAACGCAATACAGTCACTCACTAGCGGGCAAACCCCCTATAACGCAATACAGTCACTCACTGGCGGGCAAACCCCCTATAACGCAATACAGTCACTCACTGGCGGGCAAACCCCCTATAACGCAATACAATCACTCACTGGCGGGCAAACCACCTATAATGCAATACAGTCACTCACTGGCGGGCAAACCCCCTATAACGCAATACAGTCACTCACTGGCGGGCAAACCCCCTATAACGCAATACAGTCACTCACTGGCGGGCAAACCCCCTATAACGCAATACAGTCACTCACTGGCGGGCAAACCCCCTATAATGCAATACAGTCACTCACTGGCGGGCAAACCCCCTATAACGCAATACAGTCACTCACTGGCGGGCAAACCCCCTATAACGCAATACAGTCACTCACTGGCGGGCAAACCCCCTATAATGCAATACAGTCACTCGCTGTCGGGCAAAACCCCTATAACGCAATACAGTCACTCACTGGCGGGCAAATCCGCTATAACGCAATACAGTCACTCACTGGCGGGCAAACCCCCCGATAACGCAATATAGTCACTCGCTGTCAGGCAAACCCCCTATAACGCAATATAGTCACTCACTGGTGGGCAAACCCCCTATAACGCAATACAGTCACTCACTGGCGGGCAAACCCCCTATAACGCAATACAGTCACTCACTGGCGGGCAAACCCCCTACAACGCAATACAATCACTCACTGGTGGGCAAACCCCCTATAACGCAATACAGTCACTCGCTGTCGGGCAAAACCCCTATAACGCAATACAGTCACTCACTGGCGGGCAAACCCGCTATAACGCAATACAGTCACTCACTGGCGGGCAAACCCCCCGATAATGCAATATAGTCACTCCCTGTCAGGCAAACCCCCTATAACGCAATACAGTCACTCACTGGCGGGCAAACCTCCTATAACGCAATACAGTCACTCACTGTCAGGCAAACCCCCTATAACGCAATACAGTCACTCACTGGCGGGCAAACCCCATATAACGCAATACAGTCACTCACTGGCGGGCAAACCCCCTATAACGCAATACAGTCACTCACTGTCAGGCAAACCCCCTATAACGCAATACAGTCACTCACTGGCGGGCAAACCCCATATAACGCAATACAGTCACTCACTGGCGGGCAAACCCCCTATAACGCAATACAGTCACTCACTGTCAGGCAAACCCCCTATAACGCAATACAGTCACTCACTGGCGGGCAAACCCCATATAACGCAATACAGTCACTCACTGGCGGGCAAACCCCCTATAACGCAATACAGTCACTCACTGGCGGGCAAACCCCCTATAACGCAATACAGTCACTCACTAGCGGGCAAACCCCCTATAACGCAATACAGTCACTCACTGGCGGGCAAACCCCCTATAACGCAATACAGTCACTCACTGGCGGGCAAACCCCCTATAACGCAATACAATCACTCACTGGCGGGCAAACCACCTATAATGCAATACAGTCACTCACTGGCGGGCAAACCCCCTATAACGCAATACAGTCACTCACTGGCGGGCAAACCCCCTATAACGCAATACAGTCACTCACTGGCGGGCAAACCCCCTATAACGCAATACAGTCACTCACTGGCGGGCAAACCCCCTATAATGCAATACAGTCACTCACTGGCGGGCAAACCCCCTATAACGCAATACAGTCACTCACTGGCGGGCAAACCCCCTATAACGCAATACAGTCACTCACTGGCGGGCAAACCCCCTATAATGCAATACAGTCACTCGCTGTCGGGCAAAACCCCTATAACGCAATACAGTCACTCACTGGCGGGCAAATCCGCTATAACGCAATACAGTCACTCACTGGCGGGCAAACCCCCCGATAACGCAATATAGTCACTCGCTGTCAGGCAAACCCCCTATAACGCAATATAGTCACTCACTGGTGGGCAAACCCCCTATAACGCAATACAGTCACTCACTGGCGGGCAAACCCCCTATAACGCAATACAGTCACTCACTGGCGGGCAAACCCCCTACAACGCAATACAATCACTCACTGGTGGGCAAACCCCCTATAACGCAATACAGTCACTCGCTGTCGGGCAAAACCCCTATAACGCAATACAGTCACTCACTGGCGGGCAAACCCGCTATAACGCAATACAGTCACTCACTGGCGGGCAAACCCCCCGATAATGCAATATAGTCACTCCCTGTCAGGCAAACCCCCTATAACGCAATACAGTCACTCACTGGCGGGCAAACCTCCTATAACGCAATACAGTCACTCACTGGCGGGCAAACCTCCTATAACGCAATACAGTCACTCACTGGCGGGCAAACCCCATATAACGCAATACAGTCACTCACTGGCGGGCAAACCCCCTATAACGCAATACAGTCACTCACTGTCAGGCAAACCCCCTATAACGCAATACAGTCACTCACTGGCGGGCAAACCCCATATAACGCAATACAGTCACTCACTGGCGGGCAAACCCCCTATAACGCAATACAGTCACTCACTGTCAGGCAAACCCCCTATAACGCAATACAGTCACTCACTGGCGGGCAAACCCCATATAACGCAATACAGTCACTCACTGGCGGGCAAACCCCCTATAACGCAATACAGTCACTCACTGGCGGGCAAACCCCCTATAACGCAATACAGTCACTCACTAGCGGGCAAACCCCCTATAACGCAATACAGTCACTCACTGGCGGGCAAACCCCCTATAACGCAATACAGTCACTCACTGGCGGGCAAACCCCCTATAACGCAATACAATCACTCACTGGCGGGCAAACCACCTATAATGCAATACAGTCACTCACTGGCGGGCAAACCCCCTATAACGCAATACAGTCACTCACTGGCGGGCAAACCCCCTATAACGCAATACAGTCACTCACTGGCGGGCAAACCCCCTATAACGCAATACAGTCACTCACTGGCGGGCAAACCCCCTATAATGCAATACAGTCACTCACTGGCGGGCAAACCCCCTATAACGCAATACAGTCACTCACTGGCGGGCAAACCCCCTATAACGCAATACAGTCACTCACTGGCGGGCAAACCCCCTATAATGCAATACAGTCACTCGCTGTCGGGCAAAACCCCTATAACGCAATACAGTCACTCACTGGCGGGCAAATCCGCTATAACGCAATACAGTCACTCACTGGCGGGCAAACCCCCCGATAACGCAATATAGTCACTCGCTGTCAGGCAAACCCCCTATAACGCAATATAGTCACTCACTGGTGGGCAAACCCCCTATAACGCAATACAGTCACTCACTGGCGGGCAAACCCCCTATAACGCAATACAGTCACTCACTGGCGGGCAAACCCCCTACAACGCAATACAATCACTCACTGGTGGGCAAACCCCCTATAACGCAATACAGTCACTCGCTGTCGGGCAAAACCCCTATAACGCAATACAGTCACTCACTGGCGGGCAAACCCGCTATAACGCAATACAGTCACTCACTGGCGGGCAAACCCCCCGATAATGCAATATAGTCACTCCCTGTCAGGCAAACCCCCTATAACGCAATACAGTCACTCACTGGCGGGCAAACCTCCTATAACGCAATACAGTCACTCACTGGCGGGCAAACCTCCTATAACGCAATACAGTCACTCACTGGCGGGCAAGCCTCCTATAACGCAATACAGTCACTCGCTGGCGGGCAAAACCCTATAACGCAATACAGTCACTCACTGGCAGGTAAATCCGCTATAACGCAATAGTCACTCACTGGCGGGCAAACCTCCTATAACGCAATACAGTCACTCACTGGCGGGCAAACCTCCTATAACGCAATAGTCACTCACTGGCGGGCAAACCCCTATAACGCAATACAGTCACTCACTGGCGGGCAGACCTCCTATAACGCATTACAGTCTCTCGCTGTCGGGCAAAACCCCTATAACGCAATACAGTCACTCACTGGCGGGCAAACCCGCTATAACGCAATACAGTCACTCACTGGCGGACAAACTCGCTATATCGCAATACAGTCACTCACTGGCGGGCAAACCCCCTATAACGCAATACAGTCACTCACTGGCGGGCAAACTTGCTATAACGCAATACAATCACTCACTGGCGGGCAAACCCCCTATAACGCAATACAGTCACTCACTGCAAACCCCCTATAACGCAATACAGTCACTCACTGGCGGGCAAACCCCCTATAACGCAATACAGTCACTCACTGGCGGGCAAACCCCCTATAACGCAATACAGTCACTCACTGGCAGGCAAACCCCCTATAACGCAATACAGTCACTTACTGGCGGGCAAACCCCCTATAACGCAATACAGTCACTCGCTGTCGGGCAAAGCCCCTATAACGCAATACAGTCACTCACTGGCGGGCAAACCCGCTATAACGCAATACAGTCACTCACTGGCGGGCAAACCCCCCGATAACGCAATACAGTCACTCACTGGCGGGCAAACCCCCCGATAACGCAATACAGTCACTCGCTGTCAGGCAAACCCCCCGATAATGCAATACAGTCACTCACTGGCGGGCAAACCCCCTATAACGCAATACAGTCACTCACTGGCGGGCAAACCTCCAATACCGCAATACAGTCACTCACTGGCGGGCAAACCCCCTATAACGCAATACAGTCACTCACTGGCGGGCAAACCTCCTATAACGCAATACAGTCACTCACTGGCGGGCAAAACCCTATAACGCAATACAGTCACTCACTGGCGGGTAAACCCGCTATAACGCAATAGTCACTCACTGGTGGGCAAACCCGCTATAACGCAATACAGTCACTCACTGGCGGGCAAACCCCCTATAATGCAATGCAGTCACTCACTGGCGGGCAAACCCCCTATAACGCAATACAGTCACTCACTGGCGGGCAAACTCGCTATAACGCAATACAGTCACACACTGGCGGGCAAACTTGCTATAACGCAATACAATCACTCACTGGCGGGCAGACCTCCTATAACGCAATACAGTCACTCACTGGCGGGCAAACCCCCTATAACGCAATACAGTCACTCACTGGCGGGCAAACCTCCTATAACGCAATACAGTCACTCACTGGCGGGCAAACCTCCTATAACGCAATACAGTCACTCACTGGCGGGCAAAACCCTATAACGCAATACAGTCACTCACTGGCGGGCAAACCCCCTATAACGCAATACAGTCACTCACTGGCGGGCAAACTCGCTATAACGCAATACAGTCACACACTGGCGGGCAAACTTCCCGATAATGCAATATAGTCACTCCCTGTCAGGCAAACCCCCTATAACGCAATACAGTCACTCACTGGCGGGCAAACCTCCTATAACGCAATACAGTCACTCACTGGCGGGCAAACCTCCTATAACGCAATACAGTCACTCACTGGCGGGCAAGCCTCCTATAACGCAATACAGTCACTCGCTGGCGGGCAAAACCCTATAACGCAATACAGTCACTCACTGGCGGGTAAATCCGCTATAACGCAATAGTCACTCACTGGCGGGCAAACCTCCTATAACGCAATACAGTCACTCACTGGCGGGCAAACCTCCTATAACGCAATAGTCACTCACTGGCGGGCAAACCCCTATAACGCAATACAGTCACTCACTGGCGGGCAGACCTCCTATAACGCATTACAGTCTCTCGCTGTCGGGCAAAACCCCTATAACGCAATACAGTCACTCACTGGCGGGCAAACCCCCTATAACGCAATACAGTCACTCACTGGCGGACAAACTCGCTATAACGCAATACAGTCACTCACTGGCGGGCAAACCCCCTATAACGCAATACAGTCACTCACTGGCGGGCAAACTTGCTATAACGCAATACAATCACTCACTGGCGGGCAAACCCCCTATAACGCAATACAGTCACTCACTGCAAACCCCCTATAACGCAATACAGTCACTCACTGGCGGGCAAACCCCCTATAACGCAATACAGTCACTCACTGGCGGGCAAACCCCCTATAACGCAATACAGTCACTCACTGGCAGGCAAACCCCCTATAACGCAATACAGTCACTTACTGGCGGGCAAACCCCCTATAACGCAATACAGTCACTCGCTGTCGGGCAAAGCCCCTATAACGCAATACAGTCACTCACTGGCGGGCAAACCCGCTATAACGCAATACAGTCACTCACTGGCGGGCAAACCCCCCGATAACGCAATACAGTCACTCACTGGCGGGCAAACCCCCCGATAACGCAATACAGTCACTCGCTGTCAGGCAAACCCCCCGATAATGCAATACAGTCACTCACTGGCGCGCAAACCCCCTATAACGCAATACAGTCACTCACTGGCGGGCAAACCTCCAATACCGCAATACAGTCACTCACTGGCGGGCAAACCTCCTATAACGCAATACAGTCACTCACTGGCGGGCAAAACCCTATAACGCAATACAGTCACTCACTGGCGGGTAAACCCGCTATAACGCAATAGTCACTCACTGGTGGGCAAACCCGCTATAACGCAATACAGTCACTCACTGGCGGGCAAACCCCCTATAATGCAATACAGTCACTCACTGGCGGGCAAACCCCCTATAACGCAATACAGTCACTCACTGGCGGGCAAACTCGCTATAACGCAATACAGTCACACACTGGCGGGCAAACTTGCTATAACGCAATACAATCACTCACTGGCGGGCAGACCTCCTATAACGCAATACAGTCACTCACTGGCGGGCAAACCCCCTATAACGCAATACAGTCACTCACTGGCGGGCAAACCTCCTATAACGCAATACAGTCACTCACTGGCGGGCAAACCTCCTATAACGCAATACAGTCACTCACTGGCGGGCAAAACCCTATAACGCAATACAGTCACTCACTGGCGGGCAAACCCCCTATAACGCAATACAGTCACTCACTGGCGGGCAAACTCGCTATAACGCAATACAGTCACACACTGGCGGGCAAACTTGCTATAACGCAATACAATCACTCACTGGCGGGCAGACCTCCTATAACGCAATACAGTCACTCACTGGCGGGCAAACCCCCTATAACGCAATACAGTCATTTACTGGCGGGCAAACCTCCTATAACGCAATACAGTCACTCACTGGCGGGCAAACCCCCCTACAACGCAATACAGTCACTCACTGGCGGGCAAACCCCCTATAACACAATACAGTTACTCACTGGCGGGCAAACCCCCTATAACGCAATAGTCACTCACTGGCGGGCAAACCCCCTATAACGCAATACAGTCACTCACTGGCGGGCAAACCCCCTATAACGCAATACAGTCACTCACTGGCGGGCAAAGCTCCTATAACGCAATACAGTCACTCACTGGCGGGCAAACCCCCTATAACGCAATACAGTCACTCACTGGCGGGCAAAACCCTATAACGCAATACAGTCACTCACTGGCGGGTAAACCCGCTATAACGCAATAGTCACTCACTGGTGGGCAAACCCGCTATAACGCAATACAGTCACTCACTGGCGGGCAAACCCCCTATAACGCAATACAGTCACTCACTGGCGGGCAAACCCCCTATAACGCAATACAGTCACTCACTGGCGGGCAAACTCGCTATAACGCAATACAGTCACACACTGGCGGGCAAACTTGCTATAACGCAATACAATCACTCACTGGCGGGCAGACCTCCTATAACGCAATACAGTCACTCACTGGCGGGCAAACCCCCTATAACGCAATACAGTCACTCACTGGCGGGCAAACCTCCTATAACGCAATACAGTCACTCACTGGCGGGTAAACCCCCTATAACGCAATACAGTCACTCACTGGCGGGCAAACCCCCTATAACGCAATACAGTCACTCACTGGCGGGCAAACCCCCTATAACGCAATACAGTCACTCACTGGCGGGCAAACCTCCTATAACGCAATACAGTCACTCACTGGCGGGCAAACCCCCTATAACGCAATACAGTCACTCACTGGCGGGGAAACCCCCTATAACGCAATACAGTCACTCACTGGCGGGCAAACCCCCTATAACGCAATACAGTCACTCACTGGCGGGCAAACCCCCTATAACGCAATACAGTCACTCACTGGCGGGCAAACCTCCTATAACGCAATACAGTCACTCACTGGCGGGTAAACCCCCTATAACGCAATACAGTCACTCACTGGCGGGCAAACCACCTATAACGCAATACAGTCACTCACTGGCGGGCAAACCCCCTATAACACAATACAGTCACTCACTGGCGGGCAAACCTCCTATAACGCAATACAGTCACTCACTGGCGGGCAAACCCCCTATAACGCAATACAGTCACTCACTGGCGGGCAAACCCCCTATAACGCAATACAGTCACTCACTGGCGGGCAAGCCCCCTATAACGCAATACAGTCACTCACTGGCGGGCAAACCCCCTATAACGCAATACAGTCACTCACTGGCGGGCAAACCCCCTATAACGCAATACAGTCACTCACTGGCGGGCAAACCCCCTATAACGCAATACAGTCACTCACTGGCGGGCAAACCCCCTATAACGCAATACAGTCACTCACTGGCGGGCAAACCCCCTATAACGCAATACAGTCACTCACTGGCGGGCAAACCCCCTATAACGCAATACAGTCACTCACTGGCGGGCAAACCCCCTATAACGCAATACAGTCACTCACTGGCGGGCAAACCCCCTATAACGCAATACAGTCACTCACTGGCGGGCAAACCCCCTATAACGCAATACAGTCACTCACGGGCGGGCAAACCCCCTATAACGCAATACAGTCACTCACGGGCGAGCACTCTCGTCTGATGCAGAGCGTAAATCTTGCATGAATTCACACAGCAGGCACTGCAGAGCGTACACAGTAGGAGGAGGATGTCGTATCTCCACTTGTCACTGAGACGTAACTTGCGCTGTCACATGGGCAGAGGTCAGGGTTCTGATGTACTGTGCTAGGAAGCGTAATACACCCCTTTCCAGGCGGATTATTTGCGCACTGTGTAGGCTGGTGCATTGTGTCCTGGTAACGATGACGGGAAGCAAACCCAGCACACGGATATGCGCGATACGTACAGCACATCTCTGTATATGGGCGTATCTATACATATTATCCATGCGGGAGTATCTCTGGGAGCTGCAGGATGGGGGAACAGAGAGGACTGGGTAGTAACGGCACCAGAGTACCAACGTACACTAAGGGAGCACCATGCAGGTGCCCAGCAATACAGTGGTGCCCAGTATACTCCATTGCCCCATGTCCAGTGCCCATTATATACTCCTCAGTCCTCTCCATGACCCCATAGCCAGTGAACAGTATATTCCTCCCCATGTCCAGTGCCCAGTATACTCCTCCCCATGGCCAGTGCCCAGTATACTCCTCTCCATGGCCAGTGCCCAGTATACTCCTCCCCATGGCCAGTGCCCAGTATATTCCTCCCCATGTCCAGTGCCCAGTATACTCCTCCCCATGTCCAGTGCCCAGTATACTCCTTACCATGGCCAGTGCCCAGTATACTCCTCTCCATGGCCAGTGCCCAGTATACTTCTCCCCATGGCCAGTGCCCAGTATATTCCTCCCCATGTCCAGTGCCCAGTATACTCCTCCCCATGTCCAGTGCCCAGTATACTCCTCTCCATGGCCGGTGCCCAGTATACTCCTCCCCATGGCCAGTGCCCAGTATACTCCTCCCCATGACCAGTGCCCAGTATAGTCCTCTCCATGGACAGTGCCCCGTATACTCCTCCCCATGTCCAGTGCCCAGTATACTCCTCCCCATGGCCAGTGCCCACTATACTCCTCCCCATTGGCAGTGCCCAGTATACTCCTCCCCATGGCCAGTGCCCAGTATACTCCTCCCCATTGGCAGTGCCCAGTATACTCCTTACCATGACCACTGCCCAGTATATTCCTCTCAATGGACAGTGCCCAGTATACTCCTCCCCATGGCCGGTGCCCAGTATACTCCTCCCCATGACCAGTGCCCAGTATACTCCTCCCCATGGCCAGTGCCCACTATACTCCTCCCCATTGGCAGTGCCCAGTATACTCCTCTCCATGGCCAGTGCCCAGTATACTCCTCCCCATGGCCAGTGCCCAGTATACTCCTTACCATGACCAGTGCCCAGTATACTCCTCCCCATGGCCAGTGCCCAGTATACTCCTCCCCATGGCCAGTGCCCAGTATACTCCTCCCCATGGCCAGTGCCCAGTATAATCCTCCCCATGACCAGTGCCCAGTATAATCCTCCCCATGACCAGTGCCCAGTATATTCCTCTCCATGGACAGTGCCCAGTATACTCCTCCCCATGGCCAGTGCCCAGTATAATCCTCCCCATGACCAGTGCCCAGTATAATCCTCCCCATGACCAGTGCCCAGTATACTCCTCTCAATGGCAAGTGCCCAGTATACTCCTTACCATGACCAGTGCACCGTATACTCCTCCCCATGGACAGTGCCCAGTATACTCCTCTCCATGGCCAGTGCCCAGTATACTCCTCCCCGTGACCAGTATACTCCTTACCATGACCAGTGCCCAGTATAATCCTCTCCATGACCAGTGCCCAGTATAATCCTCCCCATGACCAGTGCCCAGTATACTCCTCCCCATGGCCAGTGCCCAGTATAATCCTCCCCATGACCAGTGCCCAGTATAATCCTCCCCATGACCAGTGCCCAGTATACTCCTCTCCATGGCCAGTGCCCAGTATAATCTTCCCCATGACCAGTGCCCAGTATAATCCTCCCCATGACCAGTGCCCAGTATAATCCTCCCCATGACCAGTGCCCAGTATACTCCTCTCCATGGCCAGTGCCCACTATACTCCTCCCCATGGCCAGTGCCCAGTATAATCCTCCCCATGACCAGTGCCCAGTATAATCCTCCCCATGACCAGTGCCCAGTATACTCCTCTCAATGGCAAGTGCCCAGTATACTCCTTACCATGACCAGTGCACCGTATACTCCTCCCCATGGACAGTGCCCAGTATACTCCTCTCCATGGCCAGTGCCCAGTATACTCCTCCCCGTGACCAGTATACTCCTTACCATGACCAGTGCCCAGTATAATCCTCTCCATGACCAGTGCCCAGTATATTCCTCTCCATGGACAGTGCCCAGTATACTCCTCCCAATGGCCAGTGCCCAGTATAATCCTCCCCATGACCAGTGCCCACTATACTCCTCCCCATGGCCAGTGCCCAGTATAATCCTCCCCATGACCAGTGCCCAGTATAATCCTCCCCATGACCAGTGCCCAGTATACTCCTCTCCATGGACAGTGCCCAGTATACTCCTTACCATGACCAGTGCACCGTATACTCCTCCCCATGGACAGTGCCCAGTATACTCCTCTCCATGGCCAGTGCCCAGTATACTCCTCCCCGTGACCAGTGACCAGTATACTCCTTACCATGACCAGTGACCAGTATACTCCTCTCCATGACCAGTGCCCAGTATATTCCTCTCCATGGCCGGTGCCCAGTATACTCCTCCCAATGGCCAGTGCCCAGTATACTCCTCCCCATGGCCAGTGCCCAGTATATTCCTCTCCATGGACAGTGCCCAGTATACTCCTCCCAATGGCCAGTGCCCAGTATACTCCTCCCCATGGCCAGTGCCCAGTATATTCCTCTCCATGGACAGTGCCCAGTATACTCCTCCCCATGGCCAGTGCCCAGTATACTCCTCCCCATGGCCAGTGCCCAGTATACTCCTTACCATGACCAGTGCCCAGTATACTCCTCCCCATGGCCAGTGCCCAGTATTCTCCTCCCCATGGCCAGTGCCCAGTATAATCCTCCCCATGACCAGTGCCCAGTATATTCCTCTCCATGGACAGTGCCCAGTATACTCTTTCCCATGGCCAGTGCCCAGTATAATCCTCCCCAAGACCAGTGCCCACTATACTCCTCCCCATGACCAGTGCCCAGTATATTCCTCTCCATGTCCAGTGCCCAGTATACTCCTCTATATGGCCAGTGCCCATAATACTACTCCCCATGACCCCATAGCCAGTGCCCAGTATACTACTCCCCGTGGCCAGTGCCCAGTATACTCCCCGTGTCCAGTTCCTCCCGTGGCCAGTACCCAGTATACTCCTCCCCATGGCCAGTGCCCAGTATACTCCTCCCCATGTCCAGTGCCCAGTATACTCCTTTCCATGGCCAGTGCCCATAATACTACTCCCCATGACCCCATAGCCAGTGCCCAGTATACTCCTCCCCGTGGCCAGTGCCCAGTATACTCCTCCCCGTGTCCAGTTCCTCCCCGTGGCCAGTGCCCAGTATACTACTCCCCATGGCCAGTGCCCAGTATACTCCTCCCCATGTCCAGTTCCTCCCCGTGGCCAGTACCCAGTATACTCCTCCCCATGGCCAGTGCCCAGTATACTCCTCCCCATGTCCAGTGCCCAGTATACTCCTTTCCATGGCCAGTGCCCATAATACTACTCCCCATGACCCCATAGCCAGTGCCCAGTATACTCCTCCCCGTGGCCAGTGCCCAGTATACTCCTCCCCGTGTCCAGTTCCTCCCCGTGGCCAGTGCCCAGTATACTACTCCCCATGGCCAGTGCCCAGTATACTCCTCCCCATGTCCAGTGCCCAGTATACTCCTCCCCATGGCCAGTGCCCAGTATACTCCTCTCCATGGCCAGTGCCCACTATACTCCTCCCCATGGCCAGTGCCCAGTATACTCCTCCCCATGGCCAGTGCCCAGTATACTCCTCCCCATGGCCAGTGCCCAGTATACTCCTTACTATGGCCGGTGCCCAGTATACTCCACTCCATGGCTGGAGCCCAGTATACTCCTCCCCATGGCCGGTGCCCAGTATACTCCTTACCATGACCAGTGCCCAGTGTACTCCTCCCCATGACCAGTGCCCAGTATACTCCTCCCCATGGCCAGTGCCCAATATATTCCTCCCCATGACCAGTGCCCAGTATACTCCTCCCCATGGCCAGTGCCCAATATATTCCTCCCCATGACCAGTGCCCAGTATACTCCTCCCCATGACCAGTGCCCAGTATACTCCTTACCATGACCAGTGCCCAGTATACTCCTCCCCATGGCCAGTGCCCAATATATTCCTCCCCATGACCAGTGCCCAGTATACTCCTCCCCATGACCAGTGCCCAGTATACTCCTTACCATGACCAGTGCACAGTATACTCCTCTTCATGACCAGTGCCCAGTATACTCCTTATCATGACCAGTGCCCAGTATACTCCTCCCCATGACCAGTGACCAGTATACTCCTCCCCATGACCAGTGCCCAGTATACTCCTTCCCATGGCCGGTGCCCAGTATACTCCTTCCCATGGCCGGTGCCCAGTATACTCCTCCCCATGGCCAGTGTCCAGTATACTCCTCCCCATGGCCGGTGCCCAGTATACTCCTCCCCATGGCCGGTGCCCAGTATACTCCTCCCCATGGCCGGTGCCCAGTATACTCCTCCCCATGGCCGGTGCCCAGTATACTCCTCCCCATGGCCGGTGCCCAGTATACTCCTCCCCATGGCCAGTGCCCGGTATACTCCTCTATATGGCTGGTGCCCAGTAAAACTCCTCCCCATGGCCAGTGACCAGTATACTCCTCTCCATGGCCGGTGCCCAGTATACTCCTCCCCATGGCCAGTGCCCAGTATACTCCTCCCCATGACCAGTGCCCAGTATATTCCTCCCCATGGCCAGTGCCCACTATACTCCTCCCCATTGGCAGTGCAAGTATACTCCTCCCCATGGCCAGTGCCCACTATACTCCTCCCCATTGGCAGTCCCCAGTATACTCCTCCCCATGGCCAGTGCCCAGTATACTCCTCTCCATGGCCAGTGCCCAGTATACTCCTCCCCATGGCCAGTGCCCAGTATACTCCTTACCATGACCAGTGCCCAGTGTACTCCTCCCCATGACCAGTGCCCAGTATACTCCTTACTATGGCCGGTGCCCAGTATACTCCTCTCCATGGCTGGTGCCCAGTATACTCCTCCCCATGGCCGGTGCCCAGTATACTCCTCCCCATGGCCGGTGCCCAGTATACTCCTTACCATGACCAGTGCCCAGTGTACTCCTCCCCATGACCAGTGCCCAGTATACTCCTCCCCATGGCCAGTGCCCAATATATTCCTCCCCATGACCAGTGCCCAGTATACTCCTCCCCATGGCCAGTGCCCAATATATTCCTCCCCATGACCAGTGCTCAGTATAGTCCTCCCCATGACCAGTGCCCAGTATACTCCTTACCATGACCAGTGCCCAGTATACTCCTCCCCATGGCCAGTTCCCAATATATTCCTCCCCATGACCAGTGCCCAGTATACTCCTCCCCATGACCAGTGCCCAGTATACTCCTTACCATGACCAGTGCCCAGTATACTCCTTACCATAACCAGTGCACAGTATACTCCTCTCCATGACCAGTGCCCAGTATACTCCTTATCATGACCAGTGCCCAGTATACTCCTTCCCATGTCCAGTGCCCAGTATACTCTTCTCCATGGCCAGTGCCCATAATACTACTCCCCATGACCCCATAGCCAGTGCCCAGTATACTCCTCCCCGTGGCCAGTGCCCAGTATACTCCTACCCGTGTCCAGTTCCTCCCCGTGGCCAGTGCCCAGTATACTACTCCCCATGGCCAGTGCCCAGTATACCCCTCCCCATGTCCAGTGCCCAGTATACTCCTCCCCATGGCCAGTGCCCAGTATACTCCTCCCCATGGCCAGTGCCCAGTATACTCCTCTCCATGGCCAGTGCCCAGTATACTCCTCCCCATGGCCAGTGCCCAGTATACTCCTTACCATGACCAGTGCCCAGTGTACTCCTCCCCATGACCAGTGCCCAGTATATCCTTACTATGGCCGGTGCCCAGTATACTCCTCTCCATGGCTGGTGCCCAGTATACGCCTCCCCATGGCCGGTGCCCAGTATACTCCTCCCCATGGCCGGTGCCCAGTATACTCCTTACCATGACCAGTGCCCAGTGTACTCCTCCCCATGACCAGTGCCCAGTATACTCCTCCCCATGGCCAGTGCCCAGTATATTCCTCTCCATGACCAGTGCCCAGTATACTCCTCTACATGGCCAGTGCCCAGTATACTCTCCATGGCCAGTGCCCAGTATACTCCTCTCCATGGCCAGTGCCCAGTATACTCCTCTCCATGGCCAGTGCCCAGTATACTCCTCCCCATGGCCAGTGCCCAGTATACTCCTTACTATGGCCGGTGCCCAGTATACTCCTCTCCATGGCCAGTGCCCAGTATACTCCTCCCCATGGCCAGTGCCCAGTATACTCCTCCTCATGACCAGTGCCCAGTATACTCCTCCCACTGACAAGTGCCCAGTATACTCCTCTCCATGACCAGTGCCCAGTATACTCCTCCCCATGGCCGGAGCCCAGTATACTCCTCCCCATGGCCAGTGTCCATTATACTCCTCCCCATGGCCGGTGCCCAGTATACTCCTCCCCATGGCCGGTGCCCAGTATACTCCTCCCCATGGCCGGTGCCCAGTGTACTCCTCCCCATGGCCGGTGCCCGGTATTCTCCTCTATATGGCCGGTGCCCAATAAAACTCCTCCCCATGGCCGGTGACCAGTATACTCCTCTTCATGGCCGGTGCCCAGTATACTCCTCCCCATGGCCAGTGCCCAGTATACTCCTCTCCATGACAGTGCCCATTATATTCCTCTCCATGACAGTGCCCAGTATACTCCTCCCCATGTCCAGTGCCCAGTATACTCCTCCCCATGGCCAGTGCCCACTATACTCCTCCCCATTGGCAGTGCCCAGTATACTCCTCCCCATGGCCAGTGTCCAGTATACTCCTCCCCACTGGCAGTGCCCAGTATACTCCTTACCATGACCAGTGCCCAGTATATTCCTCTCCATGGACAGTGCCCAGTATACTCCTCCCCATGGCCGGTGCCCAGTATACTCCTCCCCATGACCAGTGCCCAATATACACCTCCCCATGGCCAGTGCCCTCTATATTCCTCCCCATTGGCAGTGCCCAGTATACTCCTCTCCATGGCCAGTGCCCAGTATACTCCTCCCCATGGCCAATGCCCAGTATACTCCTTACCATGACCAGTGCCCAGAATACTCCTCCCCATGACCAGTGCCCAGTATATTCCTCTCCATGGACAGTGCCCAGTATACTCCTCCCCATGGCCAGTGCCCAGTATACTCCTCCCCATGGCCAGTGCCCAGTATACTCTTAACCATGACCAGTGCCCAGTATACTCCTCCCCATGGCCAGTGCCTAGTATACTCCTTACCATGACCAGTGCCCAGTATACTCCTCCCCATGGCCAGTGCCCAGTATATTCCTCTCCATGACCAGTGCCCAGTATACTCCTCTACATGGCCAGTGCCCAGTATACTCTCCATGGCCAGTGCCCAGTATACTCCTCCCCATGGCCAGTGCCCAGTATATTCCTCCCCATGACCAGTGCCCAGTATAGTCCTCCCCATGACCAGTGCCCAGTATACTCCTTACCATGACCAGTGCCCAGTATACTCCTCCCCATGGCCAGTTCCCAATATATTCCTCCCCATGACCAGTGCCCAGTATACTCCTCCCCATGACCAGTGCCCAGTATACTCCTTACCATGACCAGTGCCCAGTATACTCCTCTCCATGACCAGTGCCCAGTATACTCCTTATCATGACCAGAGCCCAGTATACTCCTTACCATGACCAGTGACCAGTATACTCCTTACCATGACCAGTGCCCAGTATACTCCTCTCCATGGCCAGTGCCCAGTATACTCCTCCCCATGGCCAGTGCCCAGTATACTCCTCCCACTGACCAGTGCCCAGTATACTCCTCCCACTGACCAGTGCCCAGTATACTCCTCTCCATGACCAGTGCCCAGTATACTTCTCCCCATGGCCGGAGCCCAGTATACTCCTCCCCATGGCCGGTGCCCAGTATACTCCTCCCCATGGCCAGTGTCCATTATACTCCTCCCCATGGCCGGTGCCCAGTATACTCCTCCCCATGGCCGGTGCCCAGTATACTCCTCCCCATGGCCGGTGCCCAGTGTACTCCTCCCCATGGCCGGTGCCCGGTATTCTCCTCTATATGGCCGGTGCCCAATAAAACTCCTCCCCATGGCCGGTGACCAGTATACTCCTCTTCATGGCCGGTGCCCAGCATACTCCTCCCCATGGCCAGTGCCCAGTATACTCCTCTCCATGACAGTGCCCATTATATTCCTCTCCATGACAGTGCCCAGTATACTCCTCCCCATGTCCAGTGCCCAGTATACTCCTCCCCATGGCCAGTGCCCACTATACTCCTCCCCATTGGCAGTGCCCAGTATACTCCTCCCCATGGCCAGTGTCCAGTATACTCCTCCCCACTGGCAGTGCCCAGTATACTCCTTACCATGACCAGTGCCCAGTATATTCCTCTCCATGGACAGTGCCCAGTATACTCCTCCCCATGGCCGGTGCCCAGTATACTCCTCCCCATGACCAGTGCCCAATATACTCCTCCCCATGGCCAGTGCCCTCTATACTCCTCCCCATTGGCAGTGCCCAGTATACTCCTCTCCATGGCCAGTGCCCAGTATACTCCTCCCCATGGCCAATGCCCAGTATACTCCTTACCATGACCAGTGCCCAGAATACTCCTCCCCATGACCAGTGCCCAGTATATTCCTCTCCATGGACAGTGCCCAGTATACTCCTCCCCATGGCCAGTGCCCAGTATACTCTTAACCATGACCAGTGCCCAGTATACTCCTGCCCATGGCCAGTGCCTAGTATACTCCTTACCATGACCAGTGCCCGGTATACTCCTTACCATGACCAGTGCCCAGTATACTCCTCCCCATGGCCAGTGCCCAGTATATTCCTCTCCATGACCAGTGCCCAGTATACTCCTCTACATGGCCAGTGCCCAGTATACTCTCCATGGCCAGTGCCCAGTATACTCCTCCCCATGGCCAGTTCCCAGTATACTCTCCATGGCCAGTGCCCAGTAGATTCCTCTCCATGGACAGTGCCCAGTATACTCCTTACCATGACCAGTGTCCAGTATACTCCTTACCATGACCAGTGTCCAGTATACTCCTTACCATGAACAGTGCCCAGTATACTCCTCTCCATGGCCAGTGCCCATAATACTACTCCCCATGAGCCCATAGCCAGTGCCCAGTATACTCCTCCCCGTGTCCAGTTCCTCCCCGTGGCCAGTGCCCAGTATACTCCTCCCCATGACCAGTGCCCAGTATAATCCTCCCCATGGCCAGTGCCCAGTATACTCCTCTCCATGGCAAGTGCCCAGTATACTCCTCCCCATGGCCAGTGCCCAGTATACTCCTTACTATGGCCGGTGCCCAGTATACTCCTCTCCATGGCTGGTGCCCAGTATACTCCTCCCCATGGCCGGTGCCCAGTATACTCCTCCCCATGGCCGGTGCCCAGTATACTCCTAACCATGAAAAGTGCCCAGTGTACTCCTCCCCATGACCAGTGCCCAGTATACTCCTCCCCATGGCCAGTGCCCAATATATTCCTCCCCATGACCAGTGCCCAGTATACTCCTCCCCTTGACCAGTGCCCAGTATACTCCTCCCCATGGCCAGTGCCCAATATATTCCTCCCCATGACCAGTGCCCAGTATACTCCTCCCCATGACCAGTGCCAAGTATACTCCTTACCATGACCAGTGCCCAGTATACTCCTTACCATGACCAGTGCCCAGTATACTCCTCCCCATGACCAGTGCCAAGTATACTCCTCTCCATGTCCGGTGCCCAGTATACTCCTCCCCATGGCCAGTGCCCAGTATACTCCTTACCATGACCAGTGTCCAGTATACTCATCTCCATGGCCAGTGCCCAGTATATTCCTCTCCATGACCAGTGCCCAGTATACTCCTCTCCATGGCCAGTGCCCAGTATATTCCTCTCCATGACCAGTGCCCAGTATATTCCTCTCCATGACCAGTGCCCAGTATAATCCTCCCCATGGCCAGTGCCCAGTATACTCCTGCCCATGGCCAGTGCCCAGTATACTCCTCTCCATAGCCAGTGCCCAGTATATTCCTCTCCATGGACAGTGCCCAGTATATTCCTCTCCATAGCCAGTGCCCAGTATATTCCTCTCCATGTCCGGTGCCCAGTATACTCCTCCCCATGGCCAGTGCCCAGTATACTCCTTACCATGACCAGTGTCCAGTATACTCCTTACCATGAACAGTGCCCAGTATACTCCTGCCCATGGCCAGTGCCCAGTATACTCCTCTCCATGGCCAGTGCCCAGTATACTCCTCTCCATGGCCAGTGCCCAGTATACTCCACTCCATGGCCAGTGCCCAGTATACTCCTCCCCATGGCCAGTGCCAAGTATATTCCTCTCCATGGCCAGTGCCCAGTATATTCCTCTCCATGGACAGTGCCCAGTATACTCCTCTCCATGGCCGGTGCCCAGTATACTCCTCCCCATGGCCAGTGCCCAGTATATTCCTCTCCATGGCCAGTGCCCAGTATATTCCTCTCCATGACCAGTGCCCAGTATACTCCTTACCATGTCCAGTGCCCAGTATACTCCTCTCCATGGCCAGTGCCCATAATACTACTCCACATGACTCCATAGCCAGTGCCCAGTATACTACTCCCCGTGGCCAGTGCCCAGTATACTCCCCGTGTCCAGTTCCTCCCCGTGGCCAGTGCCCAGAATACTACTCCCCATGGCCAGTGCCCAGTATACTCCTCTCTATGGCCAGTGCCCATAATACTACTCCCCATGACCCCATAGCCAGTGCCCAGTATACTCCTCCCCGTGGCCAGTGCCCAGTATACTCCTACCCGTGTCCAGGTCCTCCCCGTGGCCAGTGCCCAGTATACTACTCCCCATGGCCAGTGCCCAGTATACTCCTCCCCATGTCCAGTGCCCAGTATACTCCTCCCCATGGCCAGTGCCCAGTATACTCCTCTCCATGGCCAGTGCCCAGTATACTCCTCCCCATGGCCAGTGCCCAGTATACTCCCTCCCATGTCCAGTGCCCAGTATACTCCTCTCCATGGCCAGTGCCCAGTATACTCCTCCCCATGGCCAGTGCCCAGTATACTCCTTACCATGGCCAGTGCCCAGTATACTCCTCCCCATGACCAGTGCCCAGTATATTCCTCCCCATGGCCAGTGCCCACTATACTCCTCCCCATTGGCAGTGCAAGTATACTCCTCCCCATGGCCAGTGCCCACTATACTCCTCCCCATTGGCAGTCCCCAGTATACTCCTCCCCATGGCCAGTGCCCAGTATAGTCCTCCCCATTGGCAGTGCCCAGTATACTCCTTACCATGACCAGTGCCCAGTATATTCCTCTCCATGGACAGTGCCCAGTATACTCCTCCCCATGGCCGGTGCCCAGTATACTCCTCCCCATGACCAGTGCCCAGTATACTCCTCCCCATGGCCAGTGCCCACTATACTCCTCCCCATTGGCAGTGCCCAGTATACTCCTCTCCATGGCCAGTGCCCAGTATACTCCTCCGCATGGCCAGTGCCCAGTATACTCCTTACCATGACCAGTGCCCAGAATACTCCTCCCCATGACCAGTGCCCAGTATATTCCTCTCCATGGACAGTGCCCAGTATACTCCTCTCCATGGCCAGTGCCCAGTATACTCCTTCCCATGGCCAGTGCCCAGTATACTCCTCCCCATGGCCAGTGCCCAGTATACTCCTTACCATGACCAGTGCCCAGTATACTCCTCCCCATGGCCAGTGCCCAGTATACTCCATACCATGACCAGTGCCCAGTATACTCCTTACCATGACCAGTGCCCAGTATACTCCTCCCCATGGCCAGTGCCCAGTATACTCCTTACCATGACCAGTGCCCAGTATACTCCTCCCCATGGCCAGTGCCCAGTATACTCCTCTCCATGTCCGGTGCCCAGTATACTCCTCCCCATGGCCAGTGCCCAGTATACTCCTTACCATGACCAGTGTCCAGTATACTCATCTCCATGGCCAGTGCCCAGTATATTCCTCTCCATGACCAGTGCCCAGTATACTCCTCTCCATGGCCAGTGCCCAGTATATTCCTCTCCATGACCAGTGCCCAGTATATTCCTCTCCATGACCAGTGCCCAGTATAATCCTCCCCATGGCCAGTGCCCAGTATACTCCTGCCCATGGCCAGTGCCCAGTATACTCCTCTCCATAGCCAGTGCCCAGTATATTCCTCTCCATGGACAGTGCCCAGTATATTCCTCTCCATAGCCAGTGCCCAGTATATTCCTCTCCATGTCCGGTGCCCAGTATACTCCTCCCCATGGCCAGTGCCCAGTATACTCCTTACCATGACCAGTGTCCAGTATACTCCTTACCATTAACAGTGCCCCGTATACTCCTGCCCATGGCCAGTGCCCAGTATACTCCTCTCCATGGCCAGTGCCCAGTATACTCCTCTCCATGGCCAGTGCCCAGTATACTCCACTCCATGGCCAGTGCCCAGTATACTCCTCCCCATGGCCAGAGCCAAGTATATTCCTCTCCATGGCCAGTGCCCAGTATATTCCTCTCCATGGACAGTGCCCAGTATACTCCTCTCCATGGCCGGTGCCCAGTATACTCCTCCCCATGGCCAGTGCCCAGTATATTCCTCTCCATGGCCAGTGCCCAGTATATTCCTCTCCATGACCAGTGCCCAGTATACTCCTTACCATGTCCAGTGCCCAGTATACTCCTCTCCATGGCCAGTGCCCATAATACTACTCCACATGACTCCATAGCCAGTGCCCAGTATACTACTCCCCGTGGCCAGTGCCCAGTATACTCCCCGTGTCCAGTCCCTCCCCGTGGCCAGTGCCCAGAATACTACTCCCCATGGCCAGTGCCCAGTATACTCCTCTCTATGGCCAGTGCCCATAATACTACTCCCCATGACCCCATAGCCAGTGCCCAGTATACTCCTCCCCGTGGCCAAGGCCCAGTATACTCCTCCCCGTGTCCAGGTCCTCCCCGTGGCCAGTGCCCAGTATACTACTCCCCATGGCCAGTGCCCAGTATACTCCTCCCCATGTCCAGTGCCCAGTATACTCCTCCCCATGGCCAGTGCCCAGTATACTCCTCTCCATGGCCAGTGCCCAGTATACTCCTCCCCATGGCCAGTGCCCAGTATACTCCTTACCATGACCAGTGCCCAGTGTACTCCTCCCCATGACCAGTGCCCAGTATACTCCTTACTATGGCCGGTGCCCAGTATACTCCTCTCCATGGCTGGTGCCCAGTATACTCCTCCCCATGGCCGGTGCCCAGTATACTCCTCCCCATGGCCGGTGCCCAGTATACTCCTTACCATGACCAGTGCCCAGTGTACTCCTCCCCATGACCAGTGCCCAGTATACTCCTCCCCATGGCCAGTGCCCAATATATTCCTCCCCATGACCAGTGCCCAGTATACTCCTCCCCATGGCCAGTGCCCAATATATTCCTCCCCATGACCAGTGCTCAGTATAGTCCTCCCCATGACCAGTGCCCAGTATACTCCTTACCATGACCAGTGCCCAGTATACTCCTCCCCATGGCCAGTTCCCAATATATTCCTCCCCATGACCAGTGCCCAGTATACTCCTCCCCATGACCAGTGCCCAGTATACTCCTTACCATGACCAGTGCCCAGTATACTCCTTACCATAACCAGTGCACAGTATACTCCTCTCCATGACCAGTGCCCAGTATACTCCTTATCATGACCAGTGCCCAGTATACTCCTTCCCATGTCCAGTGCCCAGTATACTCTTCTCCATGGCCAGTGCCCATAATACTACTCCCCATGACCCCATAGCCAGTGCCCAGTATACTCCTCCCCGTGGCCAGTGCCCAGTATACTCCTACCCGTGTCCAGTTCCTCCCCGTGGCCAGTGCCCAGTATACTACTCCCCATGGCCAGTGCCCAGTATACCCCTCCCCATGTCCAGTGCCCAGTATACTCCTCCCCATGGCCAGTGCCCAGTATACTCCTCTCCATGGCCAGTGCCCAGTATACTCCTCCCCATGGCCAGTGCCCAGTATACTCCTTACCATGACCAGTGCCCAGTGTACTCCTCCCCATGACCAGTGCCCAGTATACTCCTTACTATGGCCGGTGCCCAGTATACTCCTCTCCATGGCTGGTGCCCAGTATACGCCTCCCCATGGCCGGTGCCCAGTATACTCCTCCCCATGGCCGGTGCCCAGTATACTCCTTACCATGACCAGTGCCCAGTGTACTCCTCCCCATGACCAGTGCCCAGTATACTCCTCCCCATGGCCAGTGCCCAGTATATTCCTCTCCATGACCAGTGCCCAGTATACTCCTCTACATGGCCAGTGCCCAGTATACTCTCCATGGCCAGTGCCCAGTATACTCCTCTCCATGGCCAGTGCCCAGTATACTCCTCCCCATGGCCAGTGCCCAGTATACTCCTTACTATGGCCGGTGCCCAGTATACTCCTCTCCATGGCCAGTGCCCAGTATACTCCTCCCCATGGCCAGTGCCCAGTATACTCCTCCTCATGACCAGTGCCCAGTATACTCCTCCCACTGACCAGTGCCCAGTATACTCCTCTCCATGACCAGTGCCCAGTATACTCCTCCCCATGGCCGGAGCCCAGTATACTCCTCCCCATGGCCAGTGTCCATTATACTCCTCCCCATGGCCGGTGCCCAGTATACTCCTCCCCATGGCCGGTGCCCAGTATACTCCTCCCCATGGCCGGTGCCCAGTGTACTCCTCCCCATGGCCGGTGCCCGGTATTCTCCTCTATATGGCCGGTGCCCAATAAAACTCCTCCCCATGGCCGGTGACCAGTATACTCCTCTTCATGGCCGGTGCCCAGTATACTCCTCCCCATGGCCAGTGCCCAGTATACTCCTCTCCATGACAGTGCCCATTATATTCCTCTCCATGACAGTGCCCAGTATACTCCTCCCCATGTCCAGTGCCCAGTATACTCCTCCCCATGGCCAGTGCCCACTATACTCCTCCCCATTGTCAGTGCCCAGTATACTCCTCCCCATGGCCAGTGTCCAGTATACTCCTCCCCACTGGCAGTGCCCAGTATACTCCTTACCATGACCAGTGCCCAGTATATTCCTCTCCATGGACAGTGCCCAGTATACTCCTCCCCATGGCCGGTGCCCAGTATACTCCTCCCCATGACCAGTGCCCAATATACACCTCCCCATGGCCAGTGCCCTCTATAATCCTCCCCATTGGCAGTGCCCAGTATACTCCTCTCCATGGCCAGTGCCCAGTATACTCCTCCCCATGGCCAATGCCCAGTATACTCCTTACCATGACCAGTGCCCAGAATACTCCTCCCCATGACCAGTGCCCAGTATATTCCTCTCCATGGACAGTGCCCAGTATACTCCTCCCCATGGCCAGTGCCCAGTATACTCCTCCCCATGGCCAGTGCCCAGTATACTCTTAACCATGACCAGTGCCCAGTATACTCCTCCCCATGGCCAGTGCCTAGTATACTCCTTACCATGACCAGTGCCCAGTATACTCCTTACCATGACCAGTGCCCAGTATACTCCTCCCCATGGCCAGTGCCCAGTATATTCCTCTCCATGACCAGTGCCCAGTATACTCCTCTACATGGCCAGTGCCCAGTATACTCTCCATGGCCAGTGCCCAGTATACTCCTCCCCATGGCCAGTGCCCAGTATATTCCTCCCCATGACCAGTGCCCAGTATAGTCCTCCCCATGACCAGTGCCCAGTATACTCCTTACCATGACCAGTGCCCAGTATACTCCTCCCCATGGCCAGTTCCCAATATATTCCTCCCCATGACCAGTGCCCAGTATACTCCTCCCCATGACCAGTGCCCAGTATACTCCTTACCATGACCAGTGCCCAGTATACTCCTTACCATAACCAGTGCACAGTATACTCCTCTCCATGACCAGTGCCCAGTATACTCCTTATCATGACCAGTGCCCAGTATACTCCTTACCATGACCAGTGACCAGTATACTCCTTACCATGACCAGTGCCCAGTATACTCCTCTCCATGGCCAGTGCCCAGTATACTCCTCCCCATGGCCAGTGCCCAGTATACTCCTCCCACTGACCAGTGCCCAGTATACTCCTCCCACTGACCAGTGCCCAGTATACTCCTCTCCATGACCAGTGCCCAGTATACTTCTCCCCATGGCCGGAGCCCAGTATACTCCTCCCCATGGCCGGTGCCCAGTATACTCCTCCCCATGGCCAGTGTCCATTATACTCCTCCCCATGGCCGGTGCCCAGTATACTCCTCCCCATGGCCGGTGCCCAGTATACTCCTCCCCATGGCCGGTGCCCAGTGTACTCCTCCCCATGGCCGGTGCCCGGTATTCTCCTCTATATGGCCGGTGCCCAATAAAACTCCTCCCCATGGCCGGTGACCAGTATACTCCTCTTCATGGCCGGTGCCCAGTATACTCCTCCCCATGGCCAGTGCCCAGTATACTCCTCTCCATGACAGTGCCCATTATATTCCTCTCCATGACAGTGCCCAGTATACTCCTCCCCATGTCCAGTGCCCAGTATACTCCTCCCCATGGCCAGTGCCCACTATACTCCTCCCCATTGGCAGTGCCCAGTATACTCCTCCCCATGGCCAGTGTCCAGTATACTCCTCCCCACTGGCAGTGCCCAGTATACTCCTTACCATGACCAGTGCCCAG